>NC_039364.1:113920516-113935921 GCF_003573695.1 Papaver somniferum
GGGGGGGGTTAAGCCTACGCTGAGCATCACGTACAAGCTTAAAATCATCTTCCATTAGGATTTTATGCATGTACATGGATGGACTAATGCCTTTAATATCAGCAATTGTCCAACCAATAGCTGTTTTGTGCTCTTTCAGAACCCTAAGGGGACGTTCTTCTTGTATTGGGGTGAGGTTATTTGCAATAATCACCGGAAGTTCTTCTTTATCACCCAAGTACGCGTACTTTAGGTGGTCTGGAAGCGGCTTCAATTCTAGTTTTGGTTCCTGCACAATAGAAGGTAACGAAACCTCATTAGTTATGGGTAAAGAAATATTACCCTGTTTAGCTTCTTGTAGTGTTGTTAAAGCACCACACACCTCCAACGGCTCTTTGGCTAAGTCAACGTCCAGGTTCGGTTTCCCGTGAACGTCCAAACCAATGCTATTCCGTAGCACAACTCCAAGTTCATCTTCACTATTCAAATCAAACATTTGTTGTGCCAACAAACCGATAACATCAATGGAGAAAGCCGAGTAACCATCACTAGGATAGCGCATGGTTTCAAAAATATTGAACCGCATGATCTCCTTATCAAATTCCATAGTGAGTGCAGCACTATCAACATCAATTTTCGTCTTTGCAGTTTTCATGAATGGTCTCCCAAGAAGTAACGAAGTACATGAATAATTATATCCATTGTGCATATCCACAATGTAAAAATCAACCGGAAAGATTAACTGATTCACTTGAACTAACACATCCTCCACGACTCCCTTAGGATATATATTGGACTTGTTAGCCAATTGAATAGTGATCTTTGTCTCTTTTAAAGGTCCGAGATTCAAAGAATCATAAACACCGGCTGACATAACACTTATCGATGCTCCCAAATCAAGCAAAGCACGCTCGAATCATCGGTTACCGATGGTAACGGGAACTGTGAAGCCACCAGGATCTTCACACTTTGTGGGCATCTTTTTAAGTAACATAGATGTAGCACTTTCGCCTACTTGATTGATCTCATTAGCAATCGACCTATCCTTACCTGTACACAAATCCTTCAAAACCTTGGGATACCTGGGTACGGTTTTGATGGCCTCAATAAATGAAATGTTGATGTATATCTTGCTGAAAATATCTATGATCTCCTTGTCTTGAGATTGCTTCTTCGACTTGGCAAAACGACTAGGAAAAGGAGGTGGTATGGTAAAAGTGGGAACCGTGTCCTTAGGTTGGCCGTTTGAGGTTGGATTTTCCTTTGGGACAGTTCCCTCTTCTACTCCCTTTTCGATGTCGTTACTAACCTATTTTTGTTGATGCGGCTCTTCAGTTTGTCTCCCACTTCTTAGAGTTACTGCATTAACGTGCTCTTTTGGGTTCACAAAAGGTTGTGATGGCAACTTTGTTAAAGCTTGCGCCTTCATGAGATTCATATCAGTAGCCAATTGCCCCACTTGAGTCTGCAAATCTCTAATAGCGTTATCAGTTTTTAACTGATTTTGTTCGGCTTTCTGTTGATTTTGTTGAATTGTTTCCTTGAGACTCTGTGTTGTAGATGCAACACCCTGCATGCTTTGCAGGAGCATGTTGAACTTATCATCGATAGAAGTTCTCTGATCTTTAGCTTGTTGTGGTTGCTGTAAGTGTTGTTGAAAACCACCTTGTCTTGCATACATATTAGGAGCTGCAGCTTGCTTGTTAGCATAACTGAAATTAGGATGATCTTTCCAAGCAGGATTATAAGTATTTGAGTATGGATCATACCTTGGCCTCTGATTATGGAATAAAGCATTTACCTCGGCTTCCTCTTCGTATGATGGAATAATCACTGCTGCCATCCTTTGTACTACCTTTTCTATATTGTTTATTCGTTGCTCTGATTGTGAAGTTTCCTCCATATTGCTAACTCTTCTGACATTTGAGTCATTTATGGTATAAAATTGTTGAGCATTCGAAGCCATGCTCTCAATCAAATCGAAAGTCACCCAAACCATAATCCTGCTAAACCAAAAAGTCACCCAAACCATAAGGGTTCATAATATATGAGATCGAATATTAAGGTGGTAAAACCGAAATCAAACATCTCATAAATCACTTTGGAATATACCATAAATGTTCAATATAAACTCAAGTATTGCAATTACCTCATTCTTGTAGGAAATTGAATTACGAAACCAACGCAAAAAGAATGAGGTCATTCCGAGTTCGGACAAAGAAGTTATGGGCAAAGAAGTTTTGCACTTCTTCGTAAGGGGACCTCTCACTAGGATCGGTTCCCTCACCATGACATGGTACTAGGATCGGTTCCCAAGAGTTACTTGTGACAGATCACAACACTAAACTGTTTTCGACATAACTTTTGCATACTATGTCCGAATTCAGTGATTTTTGGCTCGTTTAAACCGTAAAAACAAGATATACACATATATGATCAGAAGATATCAACATCATAAACTCATAATTACCGTTTCTATCAAAAGCTCAAAAATAGATAGAGAAGGTATGAGTATAGGAGAAAATAAATCTCCTTAAAGATGTTAATTAGTCATATAATAATCGAGAGATCATATGCTCAGTTTTTCATGTGCTTCCTCACCTTAAAAATATTGAGCACTAAGGTGAGCATGCACATTCTAACACAACTAGGTTGTGTTTAGTTGATCCTTGTCTTGTTCGTCACGAGTGACTAAGACCGGATCATCATTCTTGACCTCTTGCTTGGTCTGTTTTCTCTTGTTCCATATCTTGTTTTTATTCTTTGACTTGTGATGAAGAGTGTTATTATCACAACGTCCACTAGTACAAGAGAATTTAGACATGATGTCTCTCTTTAGTCTTTCAAGAAAACTCTTGTAATTATTGTCACCAACAATTAACAGCTGAGAGTCATTCTTGTGACTAACTTTTGGTCCCTTCTTGGCTATAGAGGTGTAGATAGGGTGGTTTTTAAGGAATTGAGGAGAAGACCGTACGGAGGAGACTCCTCGAACCGAGCGAAATGTTAAACCTCACACAGATGCACCGCTGCAAAGGGGGTGATTTAGATTCGAGAGATCAATCCGTAGTACTCCGGACTAAATCAAGACAATGACCATTCCAGAGTAAATTCGGTCACAAGAGAGGATGGGTTGATCTGTAGGAGAGAAGCTGAGAAATGTGTGGAATCAATGATAATCAAAGATTGTGGGTGTGTGAATTCTGAATACGATAAGCTCTGAGTGATTGAAATTGCTCAATTGAGAGTAGTTGCTCAATTGATGAGTTGATGATCTCGTGTTGTCAGTTTGACGTGAGATTGATGATACTGATAATGCTTCAATCATGATTCAGAGACTTATTTATATTGCTGGAATTGTAGACACCATGATTCCATGAAATGTGACAGCTGACGGAATCAAGGAGTGGGGAAGTGGAGATCGTGTTTGAAACCAGTTGCTCAACGTGTGGAGACTTGGTCGATTTTCCACCCACTACCTCGTGAATTCCTTCAACTGATTGCACGACTTGCTCACATTCCATCGTGTTTTTGAACACACGTGTCGTAGACCGCCAGACCAAAACCCTAAGTGATATCCCCCCAAGTGACACGATTGACGTCTCGTGGTTTGTTAGTCAATTGATGACTTCGTGGTTTGATGGGAGGATGAGTCCATGTAGTCGTTGAGTTGAACATAATGTTCTGAAACTCGTGAATTGAACATGTCATGAGAAAAAGGTATAGTTCTTACGATAAAGTGAGTAAGTATTGCTCATTCGATGGATCGTTGAATATTGATTGTTGAACCAATATTCCTTGGTTTGAACAAATATTTATCATCTGAGCAAGTGTTGCTCATGTGGCGAATTGTTGAATATTTGGTCGTCTGAGCATGTGTTGCTCGTCTGATGGATTATTGGCAGCGTACCAAAAATATTAATTAGAATACTGGTTGTTGAACCGAGCATAATTAATAAAATTAATGACCATGAGGTCGTCATAAAATTATTAAGGTTAGAATCTGGAATGATGATCCTTGGATTCAGAAACCCTAATTTGATCAATTGGTGATCAATTCATGGTTCGTCAGAATTTCAACCATGGGACGGAGGAGGGATAAATTACATGGGACCGTGGATCAACCATGTAGTGTCCATATGCTCACGTGAGCAAATGCGAAGAATTCCTGAAGAGTTGAGGATTTGTTGGTGAAAGAATGATTAAATGTTGGTTTAATCATTTATTCGAAAACGCTCGTCTAAGCCTTAGGTGAGAAAACCTAATTAATTATGACGAGGTAAGGGACCGACCATGGAGTCATGAAACCGGACCTGGGTTGTACCGTGACCGCCTGACGATCACTTCATGAAAATCCAAAGTGTTTGGGAGAGTTTTGGACCTAATACGAGCAATTGTGCAAATTAGGTCAAAACTGTGAAAATTGATGGGACCGGCCAGTGAGCCGAAGAGCCAATCTTGGTCGGTCAAGATGGCGTGCTTGTGTCCCCAAGGCGTCCGCGTCTCAATCCTGAGAATTTTGATATTTTCTGGCGTGCAATTGAGCATCCATTCGAGAAAATATGCCAAAATTAGGGTTTCGACGAAACTGAGAAAAACACCATGAGATGATGAAAAATAATTATAAAATAAGGAATGAGGAGGCGTGGGACCGCCATGGTCAAGGCATGGTCGGCCGGTCGTGACCACGGTCCCGTGGTGCCTTTTTCTTAATTTTATAATATTTTGATGATTTTATGAAAAATTCATAAATTTTGAGAAATTTGATGAATTTTGGGAGTTTCCATGAATTGGAGTTTTCATGAGTTCAAGGAAGCAAAAGATATTAAAATAATAAAACAAGGGCGTGTGGGACCGTGGAAGGCATGGCCGGCCGGCTAGGGCCTGGTCCCACGAGTTTCCCTAATTTTATAATGATTTTATGAAAAAATCATGAATTTTGAGAAATTTGATGAATTTAGGGAGTTTCCATGAATTGAAGGAGTTTTCATGAGTTCAAGGAAGCAAAAAATATTAAAATAATAAAAAACAAGGGCGTGTGGGACCGTGGAAGGCATGGCCGGCCGGCTAGGGCCCGGTCCCATGAGTTTTCCTAATTTTTTAATATTTTTTAGGTATTTTGATGATTTGAGGGAATTTTTCCTAATTTGAGAGAAATACCATGAAATCAAGGAATTTGATGAATTCAAGGAAAACTAATAATAAAATAATAAAACAAAGGGGCGTGTGGGACCGGCTAGGGCATGGCCGGCCGGCCAAGCCCCGGTCCCACAAGTTTTCATAATTTATTTTATTTTATTATTATTTGATGATTTGTGCAAAAATACCATGAAATCAAGGAGTTTTTTCATGAAATTAGAGAAATAATAAAATAATAAGGAACCGTGGGTGTGGGGCCGGTTGAGACCAAGGCATGGCCGGTTGGACAATGGTCACGCCCCACACTCCTTTCCTTAATTTTATATTACTTTTTATGGATTTATGGAAGTACCATGAAACCGAGGAGTTTCCTCAAGACGAATGAGATTTGATAAAATGAGAGAATTTTCATCAAATCATGGAAAATAATAAAAATGCATTAAAATATAAAACTGGCGTGGGATTGACCACGACACGGTCGATCGGTCGTGTGTCCGTGCTCCCAGCACCCTGGTCAATATTTTTAATTATTTATTATTTTCTTCTCTATTTTGCATAGGTTCATCGTTTCGTTGTATTTTTGAAATACTCGTTCGTGCGATGACTGTTAGTGTATCATCGTTGAATACACCTTCACCATTTGAATCGGGGCTTACTTAGAGGTAGCTCAGACGCCCGGTTGTTGATTATTTATTACTAATTATGGAATTCAGTGGAGAATAATTCACAAAACTGAGTAATAAGATGTTTATTATTAATTCATAGGATCAGCTGAGGATTCGACTACGAACTCAGAATAATAAAGTGAGCATTACCATTCCATGGGATCGTAGATTCGACCATAGAATCAGAGTAATTAAGGTTTATCTATTACCATTTATGAGACAAGTTGTGGATTCGACCATGAAATCGGAGTAATGAGATAATATAGTTATTGCTATTCTATGAGATCAAGCTGTGGATTCGATCATAGAATCAGAACAATTGTTATTGTCATTCCATGGGATCAGTCGTGGATTCGACCATGGAATATGAGCGATTGTAATTAGGAATAATTAACTTTTGTGGCTCTATACTAGCAGAGCAAGCTGTCTAGGAGCATTAATTATCCTGATACGAGCTTGTCGGTAAGTCATATCCTTTATATAGTCAGGGTAAACTTGTTGTTTGTTCCTGAAGACGTTATCGCTATATACTAGCAGAGCAAGCTGTCTAAGAGACGTCCATCTCGTGATGCTATATAGAAATAATCACTGAAAGTATTCAGTATTCATGAGATATGTCGTTGTCCAGTCGTGAGACTACATATCTACATGTACTCTGAGAGAAAGTACTCTCCGTTGAGAATTCGATGAGAGACCCGTGTCTCGATACTCACGTCTGATTGCTGAATCAGAGCTTCGTATAATTATAAGTTTATTAATTCAGCCTTTGTCGAAAATCCACCATTTACATTAAGTCCCCTGCTTACTGTGGAAAACTGTGTTCCTCAGTCAGCATTAAATGGTGATTTTCCGTCCATAAATAATAATACCAGTAATTGAACTTAGTCGTAAGTTGAGAGGTTACCGGATTTAAAGAGCATGAGCAAACCACGACTTGATGAAGGCTTCAATGTCATGATTGGAGCGTGTTTTGATGAACATAAATTGGTGTTTGAACCGCTGGTTTGGACGACGAGTCCGTGGTCGGTTAGGATTCGCGGGTCGGGCCCAATAAGGAAATCCTTAGAAAATTAGGTTTTGGAAATAAAATTGATATAAAAGGAATTAATCCTTTTTTTTTCCCACAACCGATCAGTGCTTCATCACCTCTCCACCACCTTTACGCTAGCAGCAGGAAGAAAAAATTCGTCGGCGCTCCACCGTCCGGCCGGCGCCGACCAGGTAAGCGCCGATTTTTTTCCCCAGATGTTATTACCTTCATGAGTTGTTCATGTTTTTATCATGATGAAGTTATATACATGTGTGTATATTAGTGTGAGTTTTATGAAAAACCCTCGTTTTTGAAAACGTAGGTTTGTTCGATCGTTAGTTTTGTAAACTAACTATAATCCCTGATTTAGGAGAGATTTTTTTTTTTTAGTATATGAACCTAGGTTCAGTGATAAAGCTTAGTTTATGAGCTTTCATGTGTACCAAGGTTTTATCATAAAAGTAGTGAATTTTCATGAAATCGGAATAATCCTTCGTTTTAAAGACAAATAACGATGACACGAAGAAAAATATGTATGATGAACTTGTGTCCAGTGATAAAATTTTGATTATGAGCTTTCATGTAAATACAAAACTTTATTATATGTATGAGATGTGAGCTTTCACAATATTTTTTGAAATAAACCTTCGTTTTAAAGACAAATAACGATGATACGAAGGAAAAATAATTTTTTTTTTATATATATGTAGCCGTGACATATATTGTGTAAAATATGATGGTATATTTTATTTGCATGAATTTTTTTTCATTAGATAAAATTCTTGAGAATTTGTGTAAGCAATGTTGCATTAATTGTTGTTTTTTCGAAAAATCAGAAACGTGGGTTTTGAGGAACCTTCGAAGATAAACAATATATTTATGATGAAATATTTTATTGTTATGAACTTAATAGGTCAGTTGTGTGAATGTTCACATTATTAAAATTGTGTTCGTGATTTTATGAAAAATCAGTTTCGAAATTAATAAAGTTTCGTTCGTTTTTTGCAGTTTTCGAAGAGACGAACGATTTTGAGGTGTTAACTCTAGCATTACTATCACTATTGTTAGTGGAAGTATAAAAGGTAAGAGTTAAGAGTTACCATTTTTGCTTGTATTTCCTTGATTGATATCTGGACGGCATAATGAAGTAGAATGTAGTGTGAACCTTTTCAGCTACTTAGCAAAGATGTCTAATTCCCAAGCTGACGACGCCTCGAGGGAAGAGATGTGCGTTGATGATGGTATCTCCATAGATGAGACATGCATGGATGAAACTTCTGTTGGGGGAGACGAAGACGAAATCCCTGGGATTAAGAATGTCCCGAACATAGATGATGCATTCTTTGAAAAAGATATTCCAGGAGCTGAGCAACATTTGAAATCCCCAGTGTATCGTCTTTTGATAACTCCCAGAACTGTTACTCAGAAGAAATTGGTGACTCCTAAAACAGTGATTTGATTTTGTCTTGAACGAGGGGTCTTCGCCTCATCAATCATAGAGTTTAAGCTTTCTCGACGACCTCTGGAGAAATTTGCCGGCTGGGCGAGGCATATGTTGGGTTTTCCTCATGTGAGGACTATGCTCGACCAGGCGCAGGTGACGAGAGCTATTCAAGCTTCTGGAGAGTTGTTCATTTATCATGACGCAAGTGGTATGTGGCTCTGTTTGCTCGCTGGTGCATTCCCACTCACACTTTCATATGTAGATGGGGAGAGTTTACCATTACATTGGAAGACGTGGCGGCTCTGATGCATCTCCCGATCACGGGCAATCTTCCTGGGGATCTTTCAGATGAGGAGACCGCCGTTTCTCATGTCTTGACAGCTGCAATGGAGAAAGCGAATAAGGCTGGTAGTAAAGGATGCTATGCTTCCTGGTTGACACACTGGTGGCCCAAAGACGAGGTTTCTGATAAACCCATCGACGGTATGTTACCCATTGCTTCTTTCTTATGCTTATGGTTGTCCAGAGACGTTTTTGAAGACAGTGGAAACTTGTTGAAGCCTTTTGTGATTCCCTTTGCTATTAAGATGGCTCAAGGTGAGCAACTTACGATAGGTAGTTTATTCTTAGGCTCCTTGTATTACAACCTGGACTCCTTGATTATAGACTCCAGTGTGTCGAACGGCTCTATGAAAATTGAGTGTTATGCCAACACGATGTTTCTTCAAGCTTTGATGTGGGAGTATTTTAAGAATTATGTACCTACTCCATGTAATGTTCTGCAAGGACCGAATACTGATGCGCTCCATACTTTCCCTGAGAAAGATAATGCTAGGATCATGCGTTGGTCCACCAAGCAGCCTCGTTCTAAAATACGTTTTATTGATGTGCTAGATGAAGAATCTGAGTTCAATTTTCGCCCGTGGGTGTCAGTCCCTGATTATGTTTCTCAGCCGATGACTTTCAATTTTGGAGAAGGCACGAGTTTTACGTCTGGTGCGCATCTGAGTGATGGCGAAAGATCTTTCATGTTGAGTTGCACTCCTGGTCATTTGTTATCAGTCAATTTTGGAGAGCTTTCAGTGGAGGAGTATAACATTGATAGAGCAGCTCGACAAATGGGTATGGATCAGTGTGTTCCAACCATATGGAGAAGGAAGCCATCAGTTGAGCAACTCAGGACTCATTTAGATCATACTCACGTGGAAGGGAGTAGCTACTGGTTTCCTGGTTCTGGTAGATTCACCTATGTAACCCCAGGTTATGTAGAGTTCTGGGATCAGCAACTTGGGCGTTTGCGTGGCTTTGTAAGATTTCTCAGACCTCCATTCAAGGATCTCCCTTCGGCTGAGATGATTTCCAGTCGACCAAGATTGAAGTATCTTTCTGGTGATAAACGAAAGTCGTCTCCAGGATGCTCTCAGGTATGTTTTTTTTTCATATAATCTTCACGAAATTATAAGAACTGTATTCTGATTATATTACTGGATTTCACCACAGGACGGTCGTAATATACGACCTAGAACCGGTGTAGATTTCTCAGAGACTGAGGCGGTTATTCATGGCGGAGAAGGCAGTCATAAAGGTTATAAGATGTTACCCAATACCGTAAAGTCCCCAGTTGGTGCTTTGGTGAGTTCCCAATTTTTTGCCACTGTGACTTTCATTGTTATTAACATTAGAATCATGAAGCCAATGTTGTTAATTTTGTTGCAGAATTTTACTCCATCGAGTCTTGAAGGTTTTCAATTTTCTGCTACTGAACAAGCAATCGCTGATTTGAGTGATGAAGAAACTGTAAGTATTTCTTCACATGTTCAAATGTGGAGCTTCATGGATGAAAATGTTGATTGTAAATGACGTGTACAGGAGGATGTTGTCATGGAGATGGAGAATTATGGAACTCAATCATCCTCTGGGAAGGGGAATGGAGGTAATTCCCAAGATTCGGAGCCGGATGGAAGTGATGTTCCTCTTGTCGTTGATGTGGACAATTCCAATCCCTTGGACACTTAAGTGACTCTTCAAGTAAGTATATATCATGTATATTCTTCATAGAAGAACAAAAGTGTTGACTTGTGAATGAATGAATGAGAACCCATGTGAATATATGAAAACTTAGTCGAATTTCGTCGTCAGAAAATTCGGAACCCAGCTTTTTAGTAAAAACGCTGTAGAATCCTCGTCCGGAGTCGGATTTTGATGATCTGCATGTGCAAATTCAATACCGGAAAATTTCCAAGCTTTATCAAAGAAGATTTTTAAGTTTTGAGTACGTTCAGAGCCTGAAAAAGGCGAAATAGTAAACTTCCAGGAGACTTCCAGAACTTTTTCAGATTGCGCATCACTTGATATTTTGGCCACATCTACTCGCTCGTTCATCGGATTATCATGAAATTTTGACATGTCATAGAGGACATCCATACGAAGAGAATGGAATATGACCCATCCTCAGATTCCTTGTAGATTGCTCCCAGTTCGTCTCCTAGTACATGGCAGAGTTCAGTTTCCTCAGACGGACTCATCGTAAAATGTGTTTTCATGACTTTCATGTTATTTGCTCGTGCTTTGAATGTAGTATGATGAACCTTGAAGATGTTGCCTTGCTGGTATGCTGTGTTTCAGAATCTCCTTTGGCTTCGTGATTCTAACATCATGTAATCTTCGTATTAGGTGCTAAATACCGAAGTTGAGGATACTGGAGCCCGTGATGACAACTCTAACCTTTCCGAAGTTATTGATGAAGAGACAACCATACCTGCACTTCGAGGCCATGACATGGTCGCTGCTGATGTTATGGAAAACCAGATGGTTGTTGCTTCAGTGATAGAAGAAATCGAGATAGCAGCGGAGAATACCGAAGGAACTGTTGCTTTGGTCGTGGAAGCCGCTCCAGTGACTGAGAACCGTATAATTGTGTATGAATATCCAACTGCAGGGGTTGATTTCGATCCTCCCTTTAACACTTCACTCCCATATCATGAACTGGTCGGTGGACTCAGCGTTCCCATTGGATATGCACGCTTGTACGAGACGATATGGAAAAAGTTTGGCCACATGATCGTTGATAGGAACCCTGGGCGTGCTTATGCTTTAACCATGCAAGTAGGCGTTATCTTGCGTGTCGTGAGTGATATGCATACGAGACCTAAGAATACCGTGACTCCAGATATACTCTTTGATTGGGAGTTTAACTTGGATAATTCAGAAAGACTTGGCCTTAACGTGAAATGGCTTCGTAAGCAAATAAACGTTATCAAGGATTCATATGAAAAGAACATACCCTTTGCCAATGATGCTGTGGAGGATAAGGAGGACAAGATTGCCAAGCTAACCGAGGAGTTGAATAAGGAGAGGGCGGCTTTGCAAATCTTGAAGGATGCTGATGAGCGAAAGCCTTTTCTTGCTGATCTCTTGAACTTCTGAACTTCTGAGAGATGTGAGGTTTATACTTGGGTTTTGATATTTAGGTGGTTTTGGATTGATGATGGTTAAGGATTTTCTTGTAGATTTGATAGAGATTTTCTTTTATGAAATATGAACTGAATTTTGATAAATTGCTGAATTCAAATACTGATTGCAAGTATTGCAAATGTTTTGGAGGAATTGAAATACAAATGAAAGAAAATCCTAAATGTTAAATCCCAACGCCATGAGTGCTTCAAACGCCCAATACCTTAAATGTCCAATAATTTCAGATAAACGCCTTGAGCCAATTTTCGTGAATTACTGGCAAGGTTCTGCCATCTGTGTTGGTCAATTTGTAGTATCCTCCGGCCACGGACTCAGCGACCATGAATGGTCCTTCCCAATTAGAGTTCCTTGTAGAATGAAGACCGCGCTGAACTGTTTTGAGAACCAGGTCCCCTTCATGAAACTTGTTGGGCTTGGTCGATCGTGCCTTGAATATCTTCCGTTGATTCGGAATTCCCTGCTTGATGTAATTCCACGATTGTGGCCCGTATGGACACTCGCGCGGAAGAGAGTATCCATCGTAGTGTTGATCATGCTTAACCAAGTCTTCAGCAATAAACCTCTCGATGGAGTGACCTATTTGAAGAAGTTTTGAACCCAAACATTGAGTGTAATATTGCTGAGGTGAAGTTACCCACTCGTAGCTTTTGATGACTGCTAAATTATTCATGGGGAGAAGTCCCTGGAACATAGTAGAGTATTTGAACATTAGTAATATTGGATCAAGAGGAGGAATAAGACTTTCCTGAGCTCGAAACCTTCTGACAAAGGAGTGCGGAGTTTCTCCGAGTTCTTGCGTAAGCCCCATCAGAGCTGTTACTTCTTCCAGATGCTCAAACGGTGGTGCGTCCTCTGCTTCGTCTTCCGACTCGGAATCCTTGTCGATGACAGGATGTGTTGAAGGCATCGTTGTCCTTTCAGCATGAATCCAAGTTCTCCCAAAGACCATGTCGTATCCAGGGTCTTCCCGGATTATGAAAAACTTGGCCTCAGTGCAGATCAATCTTTCCGTAACTTTGAGAGTGATGAAGCCGTATGCGCTTCTGGAGATTCCTTCGTGGTCCCTGATTGCTATGGGAGCGTGGGTGGCTTCCCTTCGAGTAATACCAACAGCTCTGAGAGTTTTCAAAGGGATGATGTTGACGGCGGTACCAACATCGACGAACGCCCTCTTGAACTCATTTCCTTTAATGTGCACTGAGGTGAGCAGTCCCCAGTCATACATTTCTGTGTCGGTGGCTGAAGGTTCGGTGGTAGTCTCTTGGATCAGCGGACGTCTTCCGGACACGATGTGGTTCAGTGCAGCAAACATGTCTTTCCTTTGAGCTTTCGAAAGATACAACAGCTCGCAGACATGTTTGATCAGAGTTTGGACCGTTTCCTTGACAGGAGGTTCAGAGATGGTAAAAATTCTGACTGGGAGGGGTTTTTTGTGCACCCCTTCAGTCCCCAGGTTGAGCTCTCCTGATTCGACCTTTTCTTTGAATATGCGCTTCAAAATTTTGCAATCACTCGTGGGATGGCTGACGTATCTATGGAAGCGACAATACCGAGGATTTTCCATGGCCTCTTCAGTTGGTTCCTTCTTGACATAAGGCAATTTGATTGCGCCGTCTTGAATCCAGGCATCGAGTAGTTTATTAACTTCTTTCATTGAATAGGGAAAATCAGGTGCTTCTGGATCTTCCGTATGCTGAGGAGGGATTTTCGAATTCTCCTTCTTGTGTGTATTTGAAGGGGTGGAGGAAGTCTGCTTGTGTTGTGGTTCTGCTTTTCGCTTACTCCCTTCCGCGACAGCATTTGTTGAAGGTTGCAGGTTATACTGCTTGTTGATCAGACGCCTGCTTCCTCGAGTGTATTTTGAATCTTCAGTCTTTGTAGACTTTGCTCTTTCCAAAAGAGCGGGTGCAGTGGTTGCCGACCTCTTCGCAGCTTCGTGAAGCTCTGAGAAAGTCTGGAATCGAAGGTTTTCTAGCAAGTCACTGTAGACCGGGAGCATGCCATTGATGCACAAGTACACCAGTTGTTGCTCCGTGACGTTTGGGTCATGACAATCCAGGGCTTGGACTCTGAATCTTTTCACATAATCATTGGGATTTTCACTGACCCTCTGAAACATCCTCCGAAGGTCGGAGAGGGTGACTTGTTCTGACACGAATAAGTATTTCCTGTAGAATGCGTTAACCATTTCTCCCCAATTATTGATAGTCCCTGGTGCAATGTTGTTATACCAGGTGTATGCTCTGCCTTTCAGAGATTTTGAAAATTCCTTGAGACGGACGACATGATTGTGTTCATGTTCTCCCAGGGATTCGAGAAAACGAGAGACATGTTCCCTAGCATTGCCAGTTCCATCGTATAAGGTGAAGGTTGGAGAAACGTAACCTTTGGGAAGTGGAGTCCTTTGCGTAGCGACATGATAAGGAGGTTGATATCGATGGACATGCGATGTTTTGGCTTTTCCACGGTTCTCCAAAAGGTGCTCCAGATCCTCGCGAGTGATGAAATTCGATGATCCCTTCGCTGATGAGTTGTCTGCAGTAGTTTTGTGGACTTCTTCGTCTTCTACTGTATGGATTGGAATTACTTCAGGACCGTCGTCTGAGGATTTCTACTTCTCCTTTCCCTTCTCTTGAGTCTTCTCTGACATCTTATCAGTAAGAGTTTTGAGATAATTACACAGCTCCTTCTGTGTAGCAGCCATGTCAGTCTGGTTCTTTGCAAGAGTCTCCTGCGCTTTGATAAGATCAGCAATGGTAGGCGGTGGATCTCCTCTGACTTCTTCAGGGTGTCGTTCGGATAGTGGATGACATTCGGCGTGAGGAGGAGTAGTGTCACCACTATTGGAGATCGGAATTGTCTCCGGGATATTCTGATTGTTTTTGTTGCTAGTGCTAGCACGACTTGTGTTAGGATTCATAACTGAACCTGACCTGAGATCAACCATCTTGTGAAATTGTGAGATTGAAACCGAGAGAATGATCTCTCACTGTGGTCGCCAATCTGTAGATGGGGAAAAACGATTTGCTGGTTTTTAAGGAATTGAGGAGACGACCGTATGGAGGAGACTCTTCGAACCGAGCGAAATGTTAAACCTCACACAGATGCACCGCTGCAAAGGGGGTGCTTTAGATTCGAGAAATCAATCTCTAGTACTCCGTCCTAATCAAGACAATGACCGTTCCAGAGTAAATTCGGTCACAAGAGAGGATGGGTTGATCTGTAGGAGGGAAGCTGAGAAATGTGTGGAATCAATGATAATCAAAGATTGTGGGTGTGTGAATTCTGAATACGATAAGCTCTGAGTGATTGAAATTGCTCAATTTAGAGTAGTTGCTCAATTGATGAGTTGATGATCTCGTGTTGTCAGTTTGACGTGAGATTGATGATACTGATGATGCTTCAATCATGATTCAGA
This sequence comes from Papaver somniferum, assembly GCF_003573695.1. Taxonomy (NCBI): domain Eukaryota; kingdom Viridiplantae; phylum Streptophyta; class Magnoliopsida; order Ranunculales; family Papaveraceae; genus Papaver; species Papaver somniferum. The sequence continues at coordinate 113,935,666 of NC_039364.1, forward strand.
AACTTATTTATATTGCTGGAATTGTAGACACCATGATTCCATGAAGTGTGACAGTTGATGGAATCAAGGAGTGGGGAAGTGGAGATCGTGTTTGAAACCAGTTGCTAAACGTGTGGAGACTTGGTCGATTTTCCACCCACTACCTCGTGAATTCCTTCAACTGATTGCACGACTTGCTCACATTCCATCGTGTGTTTGAACACACGTGTCGTAGACAGCCAGACCAAAACCCTAAGTGATACCCCCCCCCCCCCCC
>NC_039364.1:113936020-114055042 GCF_003573695.1 Papaver somniferum
CCCCCCCAAGTGACACGATTGACGTCTCGTGGTTTGTTAGTCAATTGATGACTTCGTGGTTTGATGGGACGATGAGTCCATGTAGTCGTTGAGTTGAACATGATGTTCTGAAACTCGTGAATTGAACATGTCATGAGACAGAGGTATAGTTCTTACGATGAAGTGAGTAAGTATTGCTCATTCGATGGATCGTTTAATATTGATTGTTGAACCAATATTCCTTGGTTTGAACAAATATTTATCATCTGAGCAAGTGTTGCTCATCTGATGAATTGTTGAATATTTGATCGTCTGAGCATGTGTTGCTCGTCTGATGGATTATTGGCAGCGTATCAAAAATTTTAATTAGAATACTGGTCGTTAAACCGAGCATAATTAATAAAATTAATGACCATGAGGTCGTCATAAAATTATTAAGGTTAGAATCTGGAATGATGATCCTTGGATTCAGAAACCCTAATTTGATCAATTGATGATCAATTCATGGTTCGTCAGAATTTCAACCATGGGATGGAGGAGGGAGCGGTTACATGGGACCGTGGATCAACCATGTAGTGTCCATATGCTCACGTGAGCAAATACGAAGAACTCCTGAAGAGTTGACGATTTGTTGGTGAAAGAATGATTAAATGCTGGTTTAATCATTTATTCGAAAACGCTCGTCTGAGCCTTAGGTGAGAAAACCTAATTAATTATGACGAGGCGAGGGACCGATCACGGAGTCATGAAACCGGCCCTGGGTTTTCCCGTGACCGCCTGACAATCACTTCATGAAAATCCAAAGTGTTTGGGAGAGTTTTGGACCTAATACGAGCAATTGTGCAAATTAGGTCAAAACTGTGAAAATTGATGGGACCGGACCGTGAGCCGAAGAGCCAATCTTGGTCGGTCAAGATAGCGTGCTCGTGTCCCCAAGGCGTCCGCGTCTCAGTCTTGAGAATTTTGATATTTTCTGGCGTGCAATTGAGCATCCATTCGAGAAAATATGCCAAAATTAGGGTTTCGACGAAACTGAGGAAAACACCATGAAAAATAATTATAAAATAAGGAATGAGGAGGCGTGGGACCGCCGTGGTCAAGGAATGGTCGACCGGTCGTGACCACGGTCCCGTGGTGCCTTTTCCTTAATTTTATAATATTTTGATGATTTTATGAAAAATTCATGAATTTTGAGAAATTTGATGAATTTTGGGAGTTTCCATGAATTGAAGGAGTTTTCATGAGTTCAAGGAAGCAAAAGATATTAAAATAATAAAACAAGGGCGTGTGGGACCGTGGAAAGCATGGTCGGCCGGCTAGGGCCCGGTCCCACGAGTTTCCCTAATTTTATAATGATTTTATGAAAAAATCATGAATTTTGAGAAATTTGATGAATTTAGGGAGTTTCCATGAATTGAAGGAGTTTTCATGAGTTCAAGGAAGCAAAAAATATTAAAATAATAAAAAAAGGGCGCGTGGGACCGTGGAAGGCATGGCCGGCCGGCTTGGTCCCGGTCCCACGAGTTTTCCTAATTTTTTTATATTTTTTAGGTATTTTGATGATTTGAGGGAATTTTTCCTAATTTGAGAGAAATACCATGAAATCAAGGAATTTGATGAATTCAAGGAAAAGTAATAATAAAATAATAAAACAAAGGGGCGTGTGGGACCGGATGGCCGGCCGGCCAAGGCCCGGTCCCACAAGTTTTCATAATTTATTTTATTTTATTATTATTTGATGATTTGTGCAAAAATACCATGAAATCAAGGAGTTTTTTCATGAATAGAGAAATAATAATAATAATAATAAGGAACTGTGGGTGTGGGGCCGGTTGGGACCAAGGCATGGCCGGTTGGCCAATGGTCACGCCCCACACTCCTTTCCTTAATTTTATATTATTTTTTATGGATTTATGGAAGTACCATGAAACCGAGGAGTTTCCTCAAGACGAAGGAGATTTGATAAAATGAGAAAATTTTCATCAAATCATGGAAATAATAAAAATGCATTAAAATATAAAACTGGCGTGGGATTGACCACGACACGGTCGGTCGGTCGTGTGCCCGTGCTCCCAACACCTTGGTCAATATTTTTAATTATTTATTATTTTCTTCTCTATTTTGCATAGGTTCATCGTTTCGTTGTATTATTGAAATACTCGTTCGTGCGGTGACTGTTAGTGTATCATCGTTGAATACACCTTCACCATTTGAATCGGGGCTTACTTAGAGGTAGCTCAGACGCCCGGTTGTTGATTATTTATTACTAATTGTGGAATTCAGTGGAGAATAATTCACAAAACTGAGTAATAAGATGTTTATTATTAATTCATAGGATCAGCTGAGGATTCGACTATGAACTCAGAATAATAAAGTGAGCATTACCATTCCATGAGATCGTAGATTCGACCATAGAATCAGAGTAATTAAGGTTTATCTATTACCATTTATGAGACCAGTTGTGGATTCGATCATGAAATCGGAGTAATGAGATAATATAGTTATTGCTATTCTATGAGATCAAGTTGTGGATTCGATCATAGAATCAGAACAATTGTTATTGTCATTCCATGGGACCAGTCGTGGATTCGACCATGGAATAAGAGCGATTGTAATTAGGAATAATTAACTTTTGTGGCTCTATACTAGCAGAGCAAGCTGTCTAGGAGCATTAATTATCCTGATACGAGCTTGTCGGTAAGTCATATCCTTTATATAGTCAGGGTAAACTTGTTGTTTGTTCCTGAAGACGTTATCGCTCTATACTAGCAGAGCAAGCTGTCTAGGAGCCGTCCATCTCGTGATGCTATATAGAAATAATCACTGAAAGTATTCAGTATTCATGAGATATGCCGTTGTCCAGTCGTGAGACTACATATCTACATGTACTCTGAGAGAAAGTACTCTCCGTTGAGAATTTGATGAGAGACCCGTGTCTCGATACTCACGTCTGATTGCTGAATCAGAGCTTCGTATAATTATGAGTTTACGAATTTAGCCTTTGTCGAAAATCCACTATCTACAAGAGGACTTCAGACCCATTCAGAGTTGGGTTTCTCAGGAGCAGCTTTCTCCTTCATAATACCATTAGGATCATTGTCCTTTTTAGAATTTTGCTAAACACCCTTTCTCCAATTTAGAACATCAGATCTTGTTTTTGCATTTAAAAAGTCATCTCTCTTTATAATTGGGTCTTTTATGAAACGACCTTGTCGAGTGATATGCAAAATTTGAACTATCATTATAATAATTCTTTTGCCTAACTTAGGACAATACCGATCTGAGTTCTTATGAGGAGAAAACTTAGCCAATTCGTTTGATACAATAGAAAGTGCATTTTGCATCTTACGAACTTTGCATCCCCATTGCAAGTGTCCTTTATTACCACAATAATAACAATGCTTAGTATAAATATACGAAGTATGAGTTTTAATGTTACCTTTTCGTGGATCCTCTTGCATTGGAGCTCGACGAGTTTTCTTCTTCTTCTTCTTATCCTTGTTCAACGTTGTTGCTTTTTTGACATTAGCAGAAGTGCCTTCTTTGTCATCAGTGGAAGCCTCTGGTTTAGAAGAATTAGTAGCTTTAACAAATTTTACCTTTTTGTTAATATTTGATGCATTTATTCCCTTATAGCCCAATCCTCGTGTATCACGATGATTTCTACTTGCTTCTAACATTGAGGTTAACTTGTTTGAGCTTTCATTGGATTTTTTCAGTTCCAAATTTTCTTCTTCCAACATCTTGATTTTATCAAGAGCACCGGCTAGATCATCCTCAAGGCGTTTTTCTTGTGAGAGATATACACCTTCTTTCTCTTCAAAACTCTTTTGTTGGGAGTTAATCCTTGCATCAGATTCAACAAGTTTCTCTTCAAACAAGTGAATTTTTTCAAGAGCAACATCACGTTCTTTATCTAAAAATTTTGTTTGAGAGAGACTAGCACTGGCTTTTTATTCAAGACTCTATACTTGTCGAGAATTAAACATTGCTTCCGATTCAGCACGTTTCTTTTCCGACAAAAACAGTTCTCTTCGAAGATTTTCACATTCTAATTTATTAGAATTTAGATCGTTTGTACGATCTTTAAGAAGATAATCACGTTTTTGGAAACCAATATAATAACCTTGAAAAACCTTCTTCAGTTTCTTGTTCTCACGACAAAGAGGAGTCATAAAACCAAGAAAATCTGAAGTTCTCAGCTTTTCATTTTTCAAAGGTTCCAGCAGTTTAGAGTATTCTGAGATATCCTCTTCTACTTCTTGTTCAAAATCTGAGTCGTCATCATCGGAAATTTCATGTAACCCTTCTTGTAGACGTATTTTCCAGTCGTCATCGGTTTCTACATTATTAACAAGATTAACTTGTCTTGTAAAATCTCTAGAGATGATTTCTTCAGATATTGAATCGTAGATGCCATCATCAAGTGTTAATTCACTACTCTTGATGTCTTGCTTTACGTTAACTGAATCATTCATTAGATTCAATTCTTATAGGTTGGATCGCACCAAACACAGATTGTTAGATCTTTTCGTGTTTGCCTGCCCTGGTACCAATTGAAAAGGCGAGGGTACCCAATTATACCTCAAGCTAAAACTTTTCCTACCTATAAGTCCTTTCTCCGAAAGTGATTGTTTATGGACTGAGTCGAGACAACACAACTAATCGGTTCACACTTCGTGTGATCGTCTATGGATGCGAGATCGAGACAATACAACAATGAAGTATGTTTACTTGATACAAAGGTTGAGACTTAACCAAACACAATAGGATTGCTTATCAAGCAAATAGGAATTAACGTTTTTGCGATTTACTTTAATTATAATAAAACAATTATAATGCGGAAATATAAAGTAAATGATACAACAAGATTTTGTTAACGAGGAAACCGCAAATGCAGAAAAACCCCGGGACCTTATCCATAATTGAATACTCTCAGGATTAAGCCGCTACAAAAAATTACACCAACTTCGTATAGTTGAGACCAAGCAACTAAACCTATAGTTCACCTAGTTCCGTCTGTATTCCCACGCCTCCAACTTATAATAAGTCACGTACTTGGAACAATTCCTTTAGTTCGTATTCCAAACAGTATAGGAACAACAAATCTGTTTGGTATCAACTCTATTCAACCAAGTGATATAAGTCGGACAAAGGCTCTTCTGTTTATCTTAACATAAACTCCTTCGTCAGGTCCTTAGATCTATCTTATGTTCAATTACCGAAGTAATCGTTTAAGATTAAGCCAACAACACTCTTAATCCAAAGAATTGTGTTGATGCCGATCTTCTCAATTAATCAATCCAATCTACCACAAGGATAAACCGATTATTAATTGGATCCTCTTTTACCAAAAAAAGTATTGTGCACACAAAATATTATAAAACCCAAGTCAGATCTTCAATATCTTCTTTGTCTTCAAATCTTCTTAAATCTTTAATAAAAACCTGCACACAATCACTTGAATCTCTTGTGATCAATCACGCACAGAACGGAGTCTGTTAACAATGGATTATCACAAGATCGTCTTTAGAACTCACAACGGTCTAAAGATCCCTGTCGAAACTCTGAACTAGTTTAAGTGAATCTTATATCAGAAGAGAAGATTCTCAAGAATAAACAAACTAGGTGCAATTAGATTTCAACCACCGTTAGTCAATCAAATCAATCAAAAACAAAAGATAAACCGTAATTATCTATTTTCCCACCAACGGTACACGCTAGAGCTTCTCAATCCCAAAGAAGACTTTAAACTGAGCGGCCGTAAGATATTTCGCCTAATTAGGTTACTCTCCTCTCCGAATAGGCGGCTACACCAGTAACAACAACAAAAGAGGAAGTATGTTGTTACGAAGGATTAGTTTGCTAGAAAGGCAAACTTCAAGTATTTATAGACAAGGAAGTTTGGACACCAAGGAATTTCCAAAACCGAAAATATTCTCAAGATATTCATTAAAGCACAAATTCGGTTTTCATAATTCCTGGAAATGCTCTATCCAAAAATGATGATCGAAATCTCTCGGAAAATCTAATTAGTAAATGCACATTACTAATTCTGGAATTTCCCTACAAAATGAAATTAATAACCTTAATTAAAAGATTCTTAACTTACTTATGTTTCGATTCTGGGATTCTCTTCCCTTAGCCGTTAAAGAATATCTTTGAATAAAGAAATAAACATTCACATCACATGTTCAAAGTATGTCGACATCCTTACTTTGTAAGTTCTCTTTCACACTTACAACCTTGAAACCGATTTGCCACACTTCCAAACAAGTTTAGAATTGGTTCATATGACTTTCAAGAACTATGTGATTGATCAAACCAACATTCAATCACAATCATGGGTTTAACGGTTCTACCAAAACAAGTTTCGGTTCTACCTCCATGTGAGTATTGTGCATAGTCACACTAGCTTTCCAAATTCGGTTGACTAGGTACTAGGATCGGTTTCCCACATATATATGGTATCTAACTTATATGTGTTGCACATGTCCATAGGATCGGTTCCCCTTTGCCTAAATATGTGTTGCACATGTCCATAGAATCGGTTCCCATTTATGCTATAAACCTTGTTGCACCCCATACAAGGATCGGTTCCCCTTTGTGATGTACTGCACCTCTTACTAGGATCGGTTCCCCTTTTCCATATTTGGTCAGACAAAACACAAACCCGATCATACCATCTCAGGTGATTACTTAAGATCGGTTTCACTAATAAAAGTCATACCAATACATAAGTCAGGCCTTTGTGAATAGTTCTACCAAGAACATAAACAAATTGTGAGCGGTTATACTCAATCACACATATTGGTTGTTCATGAGATATGCAATGAATAACAAAACCAATAACACCTGGGAATTTCCTTTTCGGTTCACAAACAAGTTTATGAACTTACTTCCTTAGAACACATGTAAACATTGTTACCTAGGATGAAATCCTCACCTCATACCCATACATAATCACAATAGCATTCAAATGATTATGGCGATGTCTTATCTACAAAGTTTAATGGTTAGGCAATAAACCTCATATTGTATTCCTTAACACTATGTCTATCTAGAGTTCAAATATGCTTCGCGGTTATGTTTTCAATATGCACGACTTGAAAGATACGTTAGGGAATGAAACAGTTCAAGTCAAATATCACTAACCTCAAGTGGAAGGATGATTGTTGTCATTGTAGCTCCTTGGTTCTTCACATCTTCAAGACTTTGCAATATTTGTAATGTCTCATATCCTAATACTTTCAAGCTAACCTATACAAAGTTGACTCTAGTACATAATCAAGCGACTCTTAACATGAGTTTTGATTCACTAAAATATGACATCCAAACTTGACATACCAACGCTTGGTGGGTTCAACCGAGCCATGCTCTAACAATCACCAACCGTGGAATAACAACTAGATCAGTGCTATCCCCTAAATTTGTTATATCACTGGATACAGAAGTTCTCGCCTACCAGATTCTGTTTAACGAACCACCAAGTAGTAGATCACTCAAGGTGTAATCCAATCGAATGTTTTATCTTTTGTGAATTTATAAATTGATCCTACTAGTTAGACTCTTAGATCAAGGTCCACTTTTTAGTGTTGTTTATACACACAATCGCTTCACATAATCTCTCTGCAAGGTTTTGTGTTCTCTACTTGTTTACAAGTTATTCGACGATTACTTATCTCCTAACTTAATACTAGCAATAGATTGAATCAACAAATTAATTTAGTTGCCCACCCAAACGATTTATCAATCAATCATAAATATTCAAATAGTATAAACAATCGATAATCATATGAAGAACTTCAAAGTAGATTAATATAATAACTCAAATCTTTTTTACAACTTAGAATTCATCCTCAATCAATAGGTGTTTAGCTACTCATGGATGTAGAAACATCCATGATATACATATGAGAAAAGTAAAGAGATAACGTTACGATTGATAATCGCTCCGTGTGTTGTTTCTCCTCTCCAAGACTTACAATTTCATGATCTAATGATGTTATATCATTTTACATAATCTAATACCTTTTTATAGGTTTACATTGCTTGGTTTTCACGTATTTAGTTCGGTTCAAGAACCCGACCCGAAAACACGAAATAACGACCCCAAACGTGCCCTTAGGCCTTCCAAGGAGTTTATGCACGTTTTCCTACTTGCTAAGTACGCTTACCAGTACGCGTACCTCAAATTCCAGCAGAAATTTTCGGAACTTGGGTATGCGTACCTTACTGTCTTTGGGATTCAATAAAAACTCGTTTTGGCCACAACTTCTTCGTCCAAACTCGGAATGACCTCATTCTTTTTGCATTATTTTTATTTTTCAATTATATTCAAGATGGTGATGATAAATCCTTAATTTGAATGAGTTAAGATCGGTATTTGTCCCTTCTCTTGATTTTGAGCGTTTTGCTCCTTTTCGTCGCACTTCTTCCACTTCTCTTGGACTTGGGAACTTGGATACTTGGAATACTTCTCTTCATACCTATTTTAAGCACTTTGTAGCTCCTTTTTGTATGATTCACCTAATTGAGACAAATAAGAGAAAACATGAGTAATAATACGAAAATATGCAAGAATAATAGCTAAAACAAGCATGGAATAGGCACTAAAATCATATGAATTACGCACTTATCAACAATCGGGAACTAAAGATAGCAGGGGTACCGTTTATGCGATCCATCGCTCATGATCATTTTGTCCTAAATGATATGGTATCATCCTTGAAATATTTGGCATCAGTTTTATCGATTGTGCTAAAAATAACCACTACACCTTTCACAATAAGTGTTGTAAAAATACATAACTAATATTGTCCATGACTATTCACCCAACCCACCACTATAAAAACCACTCATCGCCATTATTTCTTCCACCACCACTCACTAACACCCGAGACTGCCTCTACCAGCTACTACTTCTTCCGCTACCACCACCACTGATTTCTATTGATATAATTTTTATCAAAATTATTTGTTATTAATGAAAATATATATTCATTAGATTAATTAAGATTACATTTATAATGAAAAATTAAATTATCACTCATCATGAGCAATTTATGAGACACCAATTAAAAAAAAAATTATGATGTGTTTAAGGTGAACGAATCACGATCATAGATTCATCTTTTCCGAAGTTTTGGTTAAATAAACTTAGGTCGTTAGGTTGATTTATTCTATTATATTCTCTATTGTAGTGCAGTCAATTTTATTTTAATAATAAAAATCATAATTTATACAATCGGGAACTAAAGATAGCAGGGGTACCGTTTATGTGATTCAACGGTCATGATCATTTTGTCCTAAATGATATGGTATCATCCTTGAAATATTTGGCATCAATTTTTATCAATTGTGCTAAAAATAACCACTACATATTTCACAATACGCGTTGTAAAGATACATAACTAATATTGTCCATGACTATTCACCAACACCCACCGCCATAAAAACCACTCATCACCATTATTTCTTGCACCACCACTAATATTATCTCCTCCTCAACTCACTAACACCCGCGACTGCCTCTACCAGCTACTACTTCTTCCGCTACCACTACCACTGATTTCTATTGATATAACTTTATCAAAATTATTTGTTAATGAAAATATATATTTATTAAATTAATTAAGATTACATTTATACTGAAAAATTAAATTATCACTCATCATGAGCAATTTATGAGACAGTAATTTAAAAAATATTTATGATGAACGAATCACGGTCATAGATTTATCTTTTCCGTACACAAATCTTGGTCGCTCTTTATCTTGCCCATCTTGATTTTGGCTAAGTTTGCCTATGTAAGTAGTGATCCATATTTACCCTCCTAATAGATAAATCTACGGTTGTGGTGCATTCTCGGTATAAGAATAAATGTGATTAGGGTGGGAGGAGATAAATCTTCACTAAGAATTGGGAATCAACTATCAAGGCTCTACCTCTGCTATTGAATGTCGACCGAAGAAGACTAAAAGTTTATTCTTCAGTGACTCTACCTCTGCTATTGAATGTTGACCGAAGAAGACTAAAAGTTTATTCTTCACTAGATATTTTGTATGAATAAGAATTTGATCAAACCTTCGAACAAGTTTTGGTCCTATAATTTGTAGTTTAGGTTCCATTAAACTCTTTCTCATCATAGATACTCAAACAAAAGTTAGGTTTAATTCAGTAAGGTAAACTCTTTTCTTCAATACTTTGTGTAATTTCTTTTTTTTTTCCCATTGAAATTGTTTGTGTAATAGGGTTTCATTATTTTTTTTGCAGTTTTGAAATTTGTGATTGAAGCAGGGACGATTTAGGTTTCAATTTATTTATCTCCATGGCAGAGTTCCCGTTTTCTTTGTCTTTGATTCTTTAGAAAATTTGTAAGATGTTTCTCTTATCAGTATAGTTTTTCAATTATATACCTAACAGTTTTATGAGAAATTTTAGGATGATTGCAACTGTTATGTATCAAAAGCTCTTTACTATTCTAACATGATTCCTCTTTCAATTTAGGTATCATAATTCAATTATTTTTCTGAATTAATAAGCTATTATTGAATTATGATTATGGGTTGTGTTAGAAATAAACGATTGTCTATGATTTATTTAGGGAGAAGCTAAATCAATGCATGTGGTTGTTTACATCATTCTTGTATCATTAATTTTTCATAATAAATACTTTATTAATCTTACATCATAAGTATCTTATAATTATCATCATAAATAAACTTTGATTAAATATTATATTAATCTTTCATTATAAATATCTTCCTACATCATAAAATCTTATAATTATCTTCATAAATGAATCTGAATTATAAATATCTTATTATTCTAGAAAATTATCTTAATACATAAATATACTTTCATCATTAAATATTTTATTAATGTTTCTTTGTAAATGTTTTATGATTATCTTAATAAATACTATTAGTAAATAAATATTAAATAATAAATTTATTAATAATAATATCAATCGGATGGTATTTATGGGTGCTGGTCCCTGGAAGCCGGTGACGATAGTGATGAGGTAGTGGTAATGGGTGGTTCTTGTGGTGGTAGTGCAGGTCGTCAGGTGTTGGGCAATTCTTATTCTATGTTGTTAGGACACAAGTAAATTGTTATGGAAGTTGTGGTTGATTTTTTTAATGTGAAAATAAGCTGGTTATAATACAAAAGGAACAATTATACAGGCTGACCGCAATTTTCCTTAAAAAATAACCCGAGAAAAATTCAACGATGATAGGGTAATGGATAGTAAAGGTTTTCAGTTGGTCTCGCTACATGTTTCACGCGGTGGTTTCTTCGAGACAACTATTACATTCAACCTAGAAATTCTCCAAATCCATGGAAAAAAATTGTTACTATATATAGAGCCAACAAAAAAATGACAAGGGTTAAAATTGACATAATTCTTTTTTTACTTATTATGGAGGCTGTGTCTTACGGCACGGGCGAAGTTCTAGTATTCTTATACATCAGTTCATCTGAGTAACAGTAAATTTTAATTTTATTTATATTGTACATACACCAACGAAAACATATACTTGTATCTAGATGCCCTGCACGTTTCAAAATATTCTTATGGGTACAAAAATAAAAACGTTCTAAAATAAAATCAAAATCAATAAAAAGAAAATGGACCAAAACAAAAAAACATAAGAGGGAAAGAGTTAACATAAAAATAAAAGAAAATATAGTAGTAAGTCGAATCGAGTATCAATCTGAGGAGTTCATTCAGGAGCTCAGCGAATGCACGACTCTGAGCTCTTGAGTAGTAGCGCAGAGATTCATGGAATTGATCTGATCAATGGTGGGACTGTTATGGTTGGTGTAGACACTATTGTATTCTCAGTTGGTACAAGTGTACTTGTTGTAGGTGTGCTCGTTGTGGTCACCTCTGGTGTTTGTACATTCTAGTGTTTCATACAAAAATGTACCCAGAAAATACAAGTATTCATAGGTTTTCTTTAGCTTTTCATGTTTAAATACAACAATAAATGATTATTATTTTTTCGTCTTAGACTTTATAAAAAAACCTACATCATTTCTATCATATTGACAGTAACTATTACATGGAGGTAAGTTCCTTAAGACAGGATCATAAATTATTATTACTTATTTCAATACGAAGTTCGTTTTAAATATAACTAGCCCATATCAGGACCGAATACTGTTATTTTTATATGCATGTAAGCCTAGTAAGGGGCTTACCTAAAGTTGTAGATTTTCCCTAATTCAGGTCCAACTTTATTTTATGTGTGAAATTATTAATTTTTTGCCCACTTATGCAAGCATGTTAACCCGCTTAACATATATTTAGCCCACTTATATCATCTTGACTTCAAAGTTCAGTTGTACTTAGTTAGTGTAGATTCTAAGAATTTGATTATTAGCCCACTTATATGCAATAATTTTTAGGCTAGTTACATAGATTCTTATTTAAAAGCAAAAATATGTTTTGTTCTCAACACAATTATCTCTTATTTTCCTTTTGTAAATTGTAAATTTCTTTATGTGGTTATTTTTCTTTATTGGTATTGTTCGTTTTAACTTTTAGGGTTCTATATATCTAGCATTATATTTGTGAATGAGAATTATCCACTAGCTAACTACGCGATTCATTACAAAAATTCATTACAAAAATTTATCGCGACTGTTTCTAAATTTGTTTTGCTATACAATGCCTACATCTGGAAGGAGATTGTTTAAATGAAGTGAAAACAATAAATATGATAGAGGGATATGTGAGATGGACAAACACTAATGTCAGAAGTGATTGTGTGGTTCTATTAGGTAGTTTTCGGTCTTAGAAATGCACACCTGTGCATAGAGAGAGTTATGAAGTTGTAAATCACTTGGCTAAGAAAGCCAGGGAAACTTTAATGAACCAGTATTGGTAAGTAGATTTTCCGTCATGTTTAAAGTCTCTCATTAGAGAGGAACTCGATGTTATAATTTAATTCATCAATAAATAATCTCCTATCTTATCAAAAAAAATTGGTCACGTCCTTGCTTATATGGAAGCTATTCTTATAAAGAGTATTATTATGTAGAGGTTTATTGTGATCAAATCAATTGCATGTCCAAAATTATATCCTAATAAACTAAACTTGATTTACACATGTGCCTCTAAATACGTCCTTTTGAAAACCAAAGAATCAAAGTATGTTGAATAAGCAAAATAGTCTCAGCAACATCATTCACCTTTCCACAAAATACACGACCAGTAAACATCATAAATTCATTCTATTACATGCCTCTTTACTCCTTATTTAAAAAAAAAATAGGACTCCAAGCTTTAGAGTGATCCACAGCTGTACCTGGAGATACCCAAAAAATTACGGAAGTCTTAATGAAGTTTGATATAGAAAATAAGTCTGCGACATTAGCTAAGCTCTAGAAATCAGGCTTATACCCCTAATTTAGAAGTATTTTTCTGTTTCCTCTTCTAGTCTTTTTAGTTTCCTTTTCTAGCCTGTCTTTTATTTATATTCAAAGATGATTCCTTTTACAGGACCCAGTGAAGCCCATATATACATGCTACTACGTTTTGTTACAGACATCTTATTTTTGTTTTTAAATAATTATTATTCAAACTTTTATTCTAGCTTCTTTTTGTTCTGTTTATTTTCTTCTTTTCGCATCTTTTATTCTCTCTTCGCATCTCTGCGATCTCCGTATTGCATTCTTCTTGTTAGTTCTACATTAGTTGTTATCTAGAGACTCAAATTTTAGATCCTCATTTAGAATTTGATTGTTGGTATTCGCTTCTGTAGCCCTTAAAACACACACACACAAAAAAAAAAAAAAACACACCAAAACCTAGTTTTTCTTCTTTCTGTAGCACTCTTATTCTATCACTGATTATGGGAGAAGAAACTAATATGGAGTCTAAACTTACCGAATTTTCTGAGGCAGTGATTGAACAAGTTAATAATCACAAAGCATTACAGTTGCAATCCATAAATACGCAAAAAGATTTGACGCAAATCATGTTGCATCTCAATATTATTAGAGAAGATTTTCCTACAAAAAATCAAAATAACGATGACAGCAGTAACGAACATAAGGAGTCACCATCTAAAAGAAACTCGAAGGTAAGTACTAAGTATCATAAACAAAATAATTCTTTTGTTTTTGATGATGATATTCCAAAAAACATATTACTTCAATTGAAAAAAAAAAGAAAAAAAGAAACAACATGCGAGTTATCTTGGTTATGGCAACAATAAGTCTTTTTTTTTTCAACTTGACAGTGATGAGGATGATTCTCTTGAGGATGAACAAAAGAATAGATGGACTGAAGATGCAGATAAGAGTTTTAACGCTTTTAAGGAAAAGTTGTGTAGTGTTCCCATGCTTGCTATGCCAGATTTCAATAAACCTTTCAACATTGATTGTGATGCTTCAGTGATAGTTATTGGTGCAGTTATGTCTCAAGAAGATCATCACATTGCTTATCATAGTGAGAAAAATTCAGATGCAAGAAAAAAATGGTCTACTTATGAACTAGGACTATATGCTCTCATTCAAGCTCTTAAACAATGGCATATTTACCTTGTTCATGAAGAGCTTATGATCAACACAGACAATCAAGCTTTGAAGTTTTTAAAAACTTCAGCTAAAGTAAATCAAATGCAAGATCGTTGGTTATCTACAATCAATAAATACACGTTTTCGATTAGACACTAAGTGAAAAGTTGAACAATGTAGTTGATGCTTTAATTAGACGTACTCACCTTCTTGTGACTATCCGTAATGAAAGATTGACATTCGATTATCTCAAGGATATATACGTTGATGATGAAGAATTTAAACTAATATGGAAAAATATAGTTCTCATTCTCATGTGACAGATGACTTTCTTATTCAAGATGGTTTTTTTTCAAGGATATTCGAATTTTTATATCTCAATGATCTTTTAGACTTCATCTCATTCGTGAATTACATAGGGATGGACTTGGTGGACATTTTGGTCGTGATAAGACTATTGCATTAATAGAAGAACGATACTATTGGCCTAGGGCCGGCCTTGACATCTAGGATGCCCAAAAAAACATAAAAAAATGTCGCCCCTATACCAATTTGACTATGTCAACATGTTTAGACCACGAATGAAAAAATGTAATATCCATTTATTTTTTCTCTTCATATAAATCCATTGTTACAATGGTGTGGTTGGTGCTGCTGCAGTTCCATGCTAACTTAACCAGTAATAGCTATGGATGATAGTGAATTTTGCTAATAAAATCCTTAGTCATTACTCTTTATAGTGATACTAATAATATCTTGCCTTACAATAATATGGAGTTTAGTCTGGTCAGGCATAAACTGCAATATGGAGTACAATTATATGTATGTGTCAATAATTATTAAGGAAATGGAGCAGTAAGATAGGTGTTAATATATACTGTATATTTTTTTTTTCTTTATAAGAAGCTAGTTAATTTAATTGAGTCTCCAAAGGGAGCATGTTTCATCGCTGTGTAGCCTAAAATAGATCTCGTCCGTCATGGCCAAGGTGGTATCTCGACCAGCAAAACAAGATACATATACACATGTCGCACTACGTGTTAAGTGTTAACCGTATAAGATAAATAGTCCTCAGATTGATTACGAACTTACTCCATTGGATGAGATAATATCCCTCGGTTATATGATCACCCAACTTAATTTATTGGATGAGAATACCTTCTTACAGTAACCGATTTTTTTTAATGCCCCCCTTGGGATGCTGCCCAAAGTTGAACTTCGTCAACTTTGTCCCAAGGCCGACACTGGCCTTCTTTGAAGCACAATGTTCAAAAAATTGTTCAAAATGTATGGTTTACCAATGCTCCAAAGGAAGTATTCAAAGTATGTATGTGACTCTACACTCCTTTACAAATACAATAAGCTCCTTAGATTGATGTTAGTATGGACTTTATATTGGGTTACCTCGTATACTTAGAGGTAATGATTATTTAAGGGTTGTTGTCGATCGTTATTCCAAGATGGCACATTTTATCGCTTGCAAAAAGTCTACTGATGCTTCTAATATTGCTTATTTATTTTTCAAGGAAGTATTTTGTCTTCATGAGGTACCGAAATTGATTACTTCAGATCGTGACACAAAATTTTCGATTTATTGTTGGAAGAATCTACGGATGCACTTAGGTAATGCTTTGCAATTCAGTATTATTTCTCATCCGCAAATTGTTGGCCAAACAGATGTTGTTAATCGCTGTTTAGGAAATATAATTCGATTTAAGTGTGTTAATAATAGTAAACAGTGGGATATTTTCCTTCCTCATATGGAGTTTTCTTTCAACACGTTCGTAAGCCGATCTACAAGAAAGACTCCTTCTGAAATTGTCTATTCAAAGGTACCTATAGCCATGTTCTGGATTTAGTGCTACTTCCAAAACATCCAAATTATAATATAAAGGCTGATATGTTGATAGGAAAAGCATCTCAACTTCATCATGAAGTCAAGACAAATCTTAAAACGTCTAATGCAAAATACAAAGAAGTTGACAATAATCATAGACGTTTTAAAACATTTCAAGAAGGTGAATTGGTAATGATACATCTTAGGAAGGAGCGTTTTCCAGTGGGTACTTACAACAAAACTAAAATGAAGAAATATGGCCCTTTTAAGGTTTTGAAGAAAGTCAGTGAAAATGCTTATATTGTCAATCTTCCGGCTGAGTGGGACATCTCTAATGTTTTTAATGTGCAGGAAATTTTTTCTTTCCATGGAGATAATGAACTTTTTTTCAGTGCAGAAAGCTCGAGGACGAAGGGGGATTGGTGTAGACCATTAGTATAGACATTATCTAAGCGCTAGAAGTTAGGCTTATGGCCTTAGTTTAGAAGTTTTTTTCTGTTTTCTTTTCTAGCCTGTCTTTTATTTAGAATTCAAGGATGATTCCTTTTACAAGTCCTGGTGAAGCCTATATATACAGGCTACCACGTTTGGTTACACACATCTTATTCTATTTTAAAAATTATTATTATTCAAACTATTCTTCTAGCTTCTTTGTAATCTGTTTATTTTCTTCTTTTCGCATCTTTTATGTTCTCTTCGCATCTCTGCAATCTCCATATTGTATTCTTCTTCTTAGTTCTACATTAAAGTGATTATACGAATGAGTGATTAATTTGCATTTCCTTCATCTCCTGGTAAAACAGACAAGCCTCACCCTGCTCATTGACACCTAAATGCTTTAACATACTTAAAGTTGGTAAAGAATTGTGAAAGTTATCCCACAATATAGAAATTCACTTTTGCATGTACACCTTTGTGCCACACAACAAAATAAACTTAAACCTGAATATCATAGTATTTCTTCACAGAATAGTCATCCATAAAAGTAATAAATTTCTCATCCACTTCAGATAATGCATGCTTGGCCTCTATTACAAAGCAGATTTCATTCGCATTGTTATAAATAAAATAATTTCTTCTGCAAAAGATACTTCTATCACACACCATATCATATATCTAAGCATTTTTCAGGTTATAAACCTTTAAAATAACATGATATTTTAACTTTCAAAGGTCCATTAGAGGTCCATATATCCAAACAAAAGTGTATAATAAAACCTTTCTTCGACTAAAATGCAACATGATCTTGCATGAAATAAGTGGATTTCAAAATAAATTAACTTTTTTTTGTAAAAGGTTCGTCAAAACTTGTAGGGTAGAGGGTCTAGGTTATGAAATATGCATTTGGTGCATAATTGGGTCGTGCCCTGACATTATATCCTAACTCAAGTTCAAAACTTAATGATGTAAATTAGGGCTTATTGAACAAGGTGATTAAGATAATTGATCAATTTTTATGTGATGATCAAGAAGTTTTACAAATCCTAAACCTAAATTTTTGATAAAAAATAAAAGCCACCCTTAACTAAGACCAGGAGGTGAAATTTTATGGTGGAAAATTCTTACAGATGAATAAATCATCATCGATATATATGTATATAGTAACACCATCACATGTAAATGATGGATTAGAAGTAACAAAAGATTTTTCAAGCCTTGATCTTGTACAATATTTATTATGAATTGTGTTTGTGTTCGATTTTTGTAACCAAATTTTTGATAAGAATTCAAATAATTTATTAGCCAGTTTTACGGTCACGTTAGTCATTTTTTTCTCTCCAAAATTTATCCCTTTACAAATCGTAAATTACATTTTGATTTAATCATTCATTGAATCTGTATGAAATGACTGATTAGATTGAGTAATTATGGGTGTTAATGTATTTTTGATAAGGGGTATTAAGAAAACTGGTTCACATTGAGAATACCAAATAGTGAAATTGTGAAGAAGAAAAGGGGAAAAGAAGTATTGGGGTTCTCTTGTTTGAATTGACCAATAATTGTCCCTATATAAATAAACATATTAGGGAAAAGAAGTAAGGGTTATGTTTTCTCTGTTTTTGTTAAGACTGTTGAGATTAGGTTTTAACTTATTTTCGTTTTTGGGTTTCAAATGTTGCAGGAGATGAATTTGGTGAATGTGAAGTGTTTAGAATAACAAGGAAATCAGTAAGCTACTTGTTTTTGTTTCATTTTTTGTGAACTTTAACTTATTTATCTTTTTTTTTTCTTTCTAACTGATTCAATAAAAATTGAACCTAATAATTTGCATTTGTATTGATCAGGGGAATTCTATGTACTTATATATATAAATGATATAAGATGGAAATGGATAGGAAAGGAATATGTTTTGATAAAATTTAAATTGTCAACGATAACCAACTTAGAACCAAGGTGTTTAGAAAAAAAAAGTCAATTAACAATTGAAGTCAACTTGCAATTATTTTACGGTTTGTCCATATATGTCGCCGAACGAAAAAATTGGTGGTGTACTTGGTACCCTTTCCTTTTCGGAATTGATCTTCTCAGTAGAAGAATGGTTCACCATTACTTAAATATGAGAAGATTTAATGCACCACCTAACCACGTTTCTCCATAATGCATAATAAAGTTTTCCATTTCACATTATCAAATATTTTCTCCGTGTCAGTCTTCCACAACATACCAGGTAAACCAGATTTAAACCTAATATCTTTTCCATAACTATCAATAAGAACTTCATCTAATTCCTCAACAAAAGCAAGTTGAAGATTACTCATCAACTTAGACATTACATTCTTCGACTTGTTGACCATAAATTTGAACAGAATTTTGCAAGCACTCCCCAACAAACTCGGATCTAAATTCCTTACATAAGAACAAGAATTCTCTTTTTTGGGGAATACAAAAGCAACTTAGTATCCAGTCCGAAAAGCCATATAGGTAAAATTCTTGCATAACCTTCATGAAATCCTCTTTGATGATATGTCACCCTCACCTATAAGACTACATATATAGAGAAACCATTAAATCCATGGAATTTGTTATTTCCCATATGCTTCACTAAAAAATACGCGTTCGCTTCATAAACTCTTTTTTCCATCATCATCATCATCATCATCCTCTTTATTCATTATAAATCTCAGGAAAATGCATATTATCCATATCGGAAGCAACATCGTTTTGTTTGATTAACAAATTAGCATAAAACCCTTTATATCTCAAAATATAATCTTTCATTTCTATCTCCAGTTTGGCAAAACTATTACTTTCCCTTTTTACACCAGTTATCTTATGAAAATAAGAAATATTATAAAATTACATATAAGAGAAAAATTGTTTAAAAAAAATTAAGGTGAGATAGAAGTTGTTAAAAAAAGAAAAATTTGAAGATATAGATCATCATGAAGAAAACCTTTAAGTATATTTTCCTAAAACATCAATCTCTATTACAGAGATAGAAAGAGACGTCAATGCAAATGCAAGTGCTTTTACTGAGATGAGACAAAACCAAGAGTCATGTTGTGACGAGATCACCCTCGTGATAGCTTTCATAAGGGTACATTTTCTAGACCTTAGATCTTCATCCAAGATGTATTCACATCTCGAGACACTGTTTCCGAAATTAAAATATATTAAAATTATTTTTGATCATTTTTCCTTTCTTAAGTATTTTTTATTTTTTTATTCTAACATGAAGAACTAAATCATCCGATTAAGTTTGATGATAACACCTTTGTAGGAATTAATCAAGTGAGATTATAGACCAGATATTTGTTATATGCCCACGAAGATGATCCATTATAATCTCCTAATTATTTTATGATTATAAGAAGATTTGTATCCCTAGTTTTGATTACATATGAAACTAATTCACTGGACTCTTTTCATTCACTTCATCAACTTGATCACCAATCACAATTCACGGTTACCAAAATTTTGGTGTTACTAGGAGTAGGGACATAAACACTCATCCAATCTCGTGAAACGATTGCCTACACACGCACAATCAATCCTTCATTGTAGTATAAAACCTATTTGTTGCCGCAAGTGAATAACATGTATTGGTTTTTTAGAAGAACCAATGAGAAAATAAAATAAAATATAAAATAAAATAAAATAAAATAATATTTATTTCTTTATTGCCTAGAGATGTGAATACATTGAGATATAAGATACATGGGTCCAAAGATGCACCCTTATAGAAGCTGTCACGAGGGTGACCTCGTCACAGCAGGACTCCAAAACCAATATAATATTCTCTTTGCTTCTTTTGTAACAGATTATGTTAGTAATATAAATAAAAGAGAAAGAAATCAGGATCAACCTTCCAAAACTTCCAAATCAAATAACTCAGTTTTCATTTTTCTCTCTGTTCCTATTGATTTTAAGATTCTTTATGGGCACTTAAAGCCTTAGATCTTAATCCTCCTTCTCTTTTCTATGATCTAATCCATTTTGTACTTGTTAGATGTGTGAAATCACTTTGATTGATTGGTTTATATGATTTTCTTTATCAAAGAACAATAGTTTCATTTTCCGAGGTTTTAAAAGTTTTCTTTCCTTCTCCTTATTTAATTGATAATCTTACAATGTTATTTTGATTTTGCAAGTTTCCCTTGATCATTCAATATGGCATCCATCTAGTTTTGGATCTTTTTTAATAGCTTGTGATTTCTTTTGACAGTATTGTCAACTTCAACAGTATTGTTCAAGACAATTTTGTCGAATTATGCATTTTTGCAGCACTGCAATGTAAGTATGTATTATTTGTCTCAGTATAATCATTGTCATTCCTGTTTTGAACTTAGAACTACCATGGATACCCAACTGAGTTCATCGATCCAGGATCTTCAGAAACCACAGAAAATTCAAAATCAAAAATTTTCCCCCGTTACACTCCAGAAATTTAGGAGCCATTACTATTATTGTGGATCCATGCAATTGACCCTTAACAGAAATATTATCTTTCCTAAGTTAGTTACCTACTGGCGATTATTAGGGAAACAAAATATATCTTCACAGAAAATTTTGGATTACCTTTATATTTGTGATATACCCATAAACTTGAGGCAAAGTTTAAGGAAACAAAATAACTTTTCTTTGAAGGAAGATGATTCTTTCACCAATATATATTCATCTATTCAAAGTTACCTCTTCATCGTGAAATCGAAAAACCCTAAACTAATTGTGTGTGCTTATTCAAGAATGGAGGCAAACAATACCAATAACAAGGTTACTGATATCACTGAGAAGATGAGGGATACAACTTTAAGGAGATCCCCTGGTAATTATTCAAGAGGGGTTATTGGTTCTTCCAAACATTTGAATGAAGCTGCTGAGGAATGGTCCAACAGTTTGATTGGAAAACTGGTAACTGATGAGTATGAAATAGATACTGGAGATTTCAAAGAGGAGCTAAGTACTTTATAGAAAGGTTATAAAAATAAGGAGATCGGAGTTGTGAGTGATAACTTGTATGTCTTCAAATTCAATACTCAAAGAGTTATGAAGGATATGCTAAATAAATCCCCGTGGAATGTACTTGTGTATTCCTTTAAAGCCAACAGACTTTTAAGAACATTCCACGGGGATTTATTTAGCACATCCTTCATAACTCTTTGAGTATTGAATTTGAAGACATACAAGTTATCACTCACAACTCCGATCTCCTTCTTTTTATAACCTTTCTATAAAGTACTTAGCTCCTCTTTTTTGTGCTAAATAAATCCCCGTGGAATGTTCTTAAAAGTCTGACGTGCTAAATATGTATGGATCTTCATATCTAGTACATAAAGAGAAGCAATGGTCTTACATTAAAGAATTGAGCCAAAGTATTAATCAGCCATGGATAGTTATGGGGGATCTGAATCTGTTTTTTTCTAATGAGAATAGAAGTTCAGCCCTTAATTCTTCTTCTTCAAATAGTATGGTTTCTTCTTCACGGGATTCCCCTTCTGTAAACATAATCCATGAAGCTGGTCTAGAAGATATGAGATATACAGGAAGGTCATTTACTTGGTCAAGCAACATGCATGGCGATGGTATTAGAAGATCCAGATTGGACAGAGCTATCACAAATGCTGAATGGGTCATTCATTATCCAGATGATAAGCTACTTCGTTTACCTCAATTGGGATCTGACCATTGTCCCATTTTACTAGATTCTGCAATCACTGATGGTGACAGGAAGAAAAACTGGAAGTATTTTCAGTGTTATGAAAGAGATGACTCTCTAAAAGCTGAAGTTGTGGTTGCATGGAATACAAATATTAATGGTTCTCATGCTTTCCAAATTTTGAAAAAAAAAACGGTTTTTACAAGGCAGTATGTCTCTAAATGGAACAGAGAGAAGTTTGGTAATATCAATAGCAATCTTCATCTTTTACATCAGCAAATGGAAGTCATTCATCAGCAGGATCCACCATAAATAGTAATATCACTGCCCAAGTTCAAGAAGTGGAACAACAAATTGAACATTGAAACCAAATTCATAGTGAGTTTTGGGGATAGAAGTCTAGAGATCAATATTATATGGAGACAGACAGAAATACTAAGTTTCATCACACAAATGCAAATAAAAGAAGGTCCGAAAATAATATCATTGCTCTCAAAGATTCTACTGGGAATGGTGTTCAACAAGAGAAGACTTAGAAGATTTATTGGTGAATTATTACAGGGATTTACATACTTCTACTACTCCATCTAAAAATGAAGATCTTCTGCAGTGCATTCCTCAAGTTATTACAAGTTCAGATAATGATGATCTTATTAAAGTTCCAGATGATACTAAAGCTCTAAAAGATATGAAGCCTTGGAAGGCTCCAGGTCCAGATGGCTTTCCACCTGGATTCTTTCAGTCTCATTGGGATGTTGTTGGAGATGATGTGATCAAAATGGTAAAGTAGTTCTTTCAAACAAGATACATTCTAAAAGAGCTAAATGCAACAAATATTTCTCTCATTCCTAAGACAAAGAACAAACAATTTCTATCTGATCTCAGACCTATTTCTTTGTGTAATACCTCCTACACGATTATTTCCAAAATTCTTTCTTCTAGACTCAAAAAAGTTATGGGGAAGCTCATATCACCTTTCCAGGCTGCATATGTACTTGGGAGACAGATTTCAGACAACATACAGTTGGCACAAGAAATTATACATACAATGAAGAATAAAAGAGAGGAAAAATATCATATTGCTCTTAAGTTGGATATGTCCAAAGCATTTGATAGAGTGGAATGGTATTTCTTAATGGATGTGATGACAAAAATGGGATTCTGTAGTGAATGGTGTCATCTAATTATGCTATGTATTAGTACTACAAAAATCTCAATTTTTTTAAATGGTTCTCCATGTACTTCTTATCAACCCACAAGAGGCATCAGACAGGGTGATCCCCTTTCACCCTATCTGTTTATTATTGTCATAGAAGCATTCTCAAGACAATTGCATCAGGCTGAGTTAGATAAGAAGATTCAAGGATTAAAATTGTTGCTAATGCTCCCTTCACTTCACATTTATTTTTGCAGATGATTGCTTGTTATTTGCAACTGTAGGATCAGAATCTCGCAGCAATAATGCCTCAGCAAAATTATCAGCAACAGAACACAACAGCGTCGCAGAGCAATTTCAGAAATGACATAATAAACGACATCAGCTAAATCATGAGAAAAATGTGACGGTCCTGCGAAAATTAGAGAGTTTGCGAGATTAACATTTGTAAGGATGCGAGAATGTCGCAAGCCATATCCGAAAATAAAGGAAAGATTAGCTGTCATCCACTATGTAATTCCCTATAAATAGACGCTCAATTGTAAAGGAAAGGGGGAGATCTTTTCTGAGTGAGAAACAAATAAATAGGAGAGAGAAAATCTAGAGCAGTGGTTATTCTTGATTCCTTTATCTTTTCTTGTAAGATTGTTTAAAGATTGATCAATAAAATTAATATTGTTAATCTAAAATGAGTTGAATGTTAATGAAATCTTGTGAGGGATGTAGTGTAGGATTTCCTGCAGCTACATAATGGCGCTAGAAACAGGGATGATTGAAGATTATTCTAGAAAAAATTGAAGATTAATATTGAGATTTGTGAAGATTTGGAGTGATTGATTAAGAATTTTACATAATCTCTTGCAATTCATTAATATTGAAGAAATGGCTAGAAGAAGAAATACATCAGAACAACCAACTATTGTTAGAAGAAGCAAGAGAATTGCTGGAAGGGAAAGAAGTGAAATGGGAGAATATACTAGAATGAGAAATAATCGAGAAAATCAAATTCAACCACCAGTTCAACAAACACTAGTACAAGGAAGGAATACAGATTATGATAGGGTGAGTATACACACTTGGCAATCAAATTCAGCAGAAGAAGTAGAAGAAGACCAGCAAACCAGAAATCATAGACAGGTAGAGAGAAATCAAGAAGCAGATGAAGGAATAATTCATGGAGATGAGGAAATTGGAGCGTTAGAAACGTTGAGACGAAGAATACATGAAGAAAGAAGAGCTGAGGCAGAAGAACGTGCGAATTTAACAAGGCAAAATCACGAATTGAGAATGGAAAATATGAGACTACAGAGTAGAAGATCGAGAAGTATTACAAAATCATATTCAATATCGACTAGAAGAGAGATGAGGCGAAACTCACCCACAATTAATGCCGGAAATAACATTCAAGAAGAAATATCAAATCCTGATGAAGAACATCGCGAAAATAGAGAAAGGACTGATGATCGTTACGTTCCACAAAATGAAACTTTTGATGATAGGCAAAATGATAGAAATCAAGAGAATGGACAACGTCAGGGACAAAATAATCAAGATGGCGAAGGGAATCGAGAGGAAGGAAGGAGAATTTTACATGAGAGAGAAGCTCAAAGAAATCAACAAACAATCGAAGAAGAAATTGAAAGACATTATGCTGAACAAGCACGTTTGATTTACGAACGTGAAAGATTGAGAGAAGAAATGGAAGAACAAGAGCTTCAGGAAACAATTCGCCAGAACAATCACGACAATCGAGAAAGAAGACGAACATAAAATCAGAATAACGGTAATATCAATGAAGAGTATGATAGAGTACAGAGGATGGCTGAAAGACATCGAATGGAATTGATGAGAAATGAACAAAATCATGGAGGGGAAAATGAGAGACATCATCATATACGAATTCAAGATAGAGATGAGGAAGAGAATCGCAGAAGAAGACGAGATGAAGATGATGAAGAAGAAATGCAAAATTTCGCGAGAGAAGAAAGATATGAACGCAGAAGAAGGGAGGCGAAATTAAAAAGACTAATGGATCAAAATTCAGGTGTAAATAAACAAATCTTAAAAGAATTAGAAGAAATGAGAGGAATGCTAAATAATAGAGGAGAAGTAGGCAGAAGACAATTGGATGAAGCTATAGAAGAAGCTGCGAAAACTCCATTTACAAGGGAAGTACAACTAGGAGGAATACCACCGAAATGCAATTTGCGCGCATTAACCAGCATTTTTGATGGAACAACTTGTTCAATTCAACACATTAAAGCCTACGTGAGGTGCGTGTTGCAATGGGAAAATCATGATGTTGTATTATGCAAGTATTTCGCATCCAGCTTAACAGGGGAGGCGTTAAAATGGTTCGAAGGTCTACCAAAGAATACAATAACATCCTTCAATCATTTGCAGACTACATTCCTGGGGGCATATATAAGTAATAATTCTTCGCGACCTGGTATTGAAGACGTGTTTGGATTAAAACAAAGGATTGGCGAAAGTTTGAAACACCTAACTAAAAGATGGAGGACTATGTGTAGCGAAATGGCTGGCCGTGTAGATGAGAGATATCTTATCTTATCATTTATCAATGCTATGTTTGCAACCAACCTATTGTATATCCAAATTTTCAGAGTCAAGAATACAATCACAATGACTGAATTGCGAGAACTTCAGGAAAATATATTGCTCTAGAGGAAAGGCAAAATGAAATGGAATCATATCCGGTTGCGAACACCAGTTCACAAACAGCAAATGCAAGCTTATTACCCAAACTAATAAACACAGTGGCGAGCACTTCACAAGTACAACAAGAAAAGGTGACGGGCAACAATCAACATAAACTGGTGGCTATGGGAAGCCGAGATCAAGAGGAATATGAAAGAGAAAGAAATTTCTACAATCATGGTGGAAATAACAAAATTCAAAGACTCGATCAGCCGCAAGAAACTTATGGAGGTCAAAGACAAAACTATAATAGAGGACAAGGAGGTCACAAGGTGGTATGGGAAGAAATCAAGATGCCACCTCTAAATGCAAGTGTGGAGAAAATATGGGAGGCTATAATTTTGATGGAGAATTGTAGATGGTGGATTTTCGACAAGGGCTAAAATTGTAAACTCATAATTATACGAAGCTCTGATCCAGCAATCAGACGTGAGTATTGAGACACGGGTCTCTCATCGAATTCTCAACGGAGAGTACTTTCTCTTAGAGTACATGTAGATATGTAGTCTCACGACTGGACAACGGCATATATCATGAATACTGAACACTTTCAGTGATTATTTCTATATAGTATCACGAGATGGACGGCTCCTAGACAGCTTCCTCTGCTAGTATAGAGCGATAACGTCTTCAGGAACAAACAACAAGTTTACCCTGACTATATAAAGGATATGACTTACCGGCAAGCTCATATCGGGATAATTAATGCTCCTAGACAGCTTGCTCTGCTAGTATAGATCCACAAAGTTAATTATTCCTAATTACAATTGCTCATATTCCATGGTCGAATCCACGACTGGTCTCATGGAATGGCAATAACGAATTTTCTGATTCTATGATCGAATCCACGACTTGATCTCATAGAATAACAATAACTATATTATCCCATTACTCCGATTTCATGATCGAATCCAAAACTGGTCTCATAAATGGTAATAGATAAATCTTAATTACTATGATTCTATGGTCGAATCTACGATCCCATGGAATGGTAATGCTCAATTTATTATTATGAATTCGTAGTCGAATCCTCAGCTGATCCTATGAATTAATAATAAACATCTTATTACTCAGTTTTGTGAATTATTCTCCACTGAATTCCACAATTAGTAATAAATAATCAACAACCGGGCGTCTGAGCTACCTCTAAGTAAGCCCCGATTCAAATGGTGAAGGTGTATTCAACGATGATACACTAACAGTCACCGTACGAACGAGTATTTCAAAAATACAACGAAACGATGAACCTATGCAAAATAGAGAAGAAAATAATAAATAAATAAAAATATTGACCAGGGTGCTGGGAGCACGGACACACGACCGACCGACCGTGTCATGGTCAATCCCACGCCAGTTTTATATTTTTAATGCATTTTTATTATTTTCCATGATTTGATGAAAATTCTCTCATTTTATCAAATCTCCTTCGTCTCGAGGAAACTCCTCGGTTTCATGGTACTTCCATAAATCCATAAAAAATAATATAAAATTAAGGAAAGGAGTATGGGGCGTGACCATTGGCCAACCGACCATGTCTTGGTCCCAACCGGCCCCACACCCCACGGTTCCTTATTATTTTATTATTATTGTTATTTCTCTAATTTAATGAAAAAACTCCTTGATTTCATGGTATTTTTGCACAAATCATCATAGAAAAATAAAATAAAATAAAATTATGAAAACTTGTGGGACCGGGCCACTAGCTGGCCGGCCATCCCCTAGCCGGTCCCACACGCCCTTTGCTTTATTATTTTATTATTATCTATCCTATTTTTCCTTGAATTCATCAAATTCCTTGATTTTATGGTATTTCTCTCAAATTAGGAAAAATTCCCTCAAATCATCAAAAATACCTAAAAATATTAAAAAATTAGGGAAACTCGTGGGACCGGGCCCTAGCTGGCCGGCCGCGTCTCCGCGGTCCCACACGCCCTTGTTTTTATTATTATGATATTTTTTGCTTCCCTGAACTCATGAAAACTCCTTCAATTCATGGAAACTCTCTAAATTCATCAAATTTCTCAAAATTCATGAATTTTTCATAAAATCATCAAAATATTATAAAATTAAGAAAAAGGCACCACGGGACCGTGGTCACGACCGGCCGACCATGCCTTGACCACGGAGGTCCCACGCCTCCTCGTTCTTTATTTTATAATTATTTTTCATCACCTCATGGTGTTTTCCTCAGTTTCGTCGAAACCCTAATTTTGGCATATTTTCTCGAATGGATGCTCAATTGCACGCCAGAAAATATCAAATTCTCAGGACTGAGACGCGGACGCCTTGGGGACACGAGCACGCTATCTTGACCGACCAAGATTGTTTCTTTGGCTCACAGAAGCCGGTCCCATCAATTTTCACAGTTTTGACCTAATTTGCACAATTGCTCGTATTAGGTCCAAAACTCTTCCAAACACTTTGGATTTTCATGAAGTGATCGTCAGGCGGTCACATGACAACCCAGGGCCGGTTTCGTGACTCCATGGTCGGTCCCTCACCTCGTCATAATTAATTAGGTTTTCTCACCTAATGCTCAGACGAGCATTTTTGAATAAATGATTAAGCCAGCATTTAATCATTCTTCCACCAACAAACCGTCAACTCTTCAGGAGTTCGAGTTCTTCGTATTTTCTCACGTGAGCATATGGACACTACATGGTTAATCCACGGTCCCTAGTAGTCGCTCCCTCCTTCATCCCATGGTTGAAATTCTGACGAACCATGAATTGATCATCAATTGATCGAATTAGGGTTTCTGAATCCAAGGATCATCATTCCAGATTCTAACCTTAATAATTTTACGACGACCTCATGGTCATTAATTTTATTAATTATGCTCGGTTTAACGACTAGTATTCTAATTAATATTTTTGGTACGCTGCCAATAATCCATCAGGCGAGCAACACATGCTCAGACGATCAAATATTCAACAATTCATCAGATGAGCAACACTTGCTCAGATGATAAATATTTGTTCAAACCAAGGAATATTGGTTCAACAATCAATATTCAACGATCCACCGAATGAGCAATACTTGCTCACTTCATCGTAAGAACTATACCTCTGTCTCATGACATGTTCAATTCATGAGTTTCAGAACATCATGTTCGACACTCAGCAACTACATGGACTCATCGTCCCATCAAACCACGAAGTCATCAATTGACTAACAAACCACAAGACGCCAATCGTGTCACTTGGGGGGATATCACTTAGGGTTTTGGTCT
Source organism: Papaver somniferum (assembly GCF_003573695.1). Classification (NCBI taxonomy): domain Eukaryota; kingdom Viridiplantae; phylum Streptophyta; class Magnoliopsida; order Ranunculales; family Papaveraceae; genus Papaver; species Papaver somniferum. The sequence goes on from NC_039364.1 coordinate 113,965,572, forward strand.
GGCGGTCTACGGCACGTGTGTTCAAACACACGATGGAATGTGAGCAAGTCGTGCAATCAGTTGAAGGAATTCATGAGGTAGTGGGTGGAAAATCGACCAAGTATCCACACGTTGAGCAACTGGTTTCAAACACGATCTCCACTTCCCCGCTCCTTGATTCCATCAATTGTCACACTTCATGGAATCATGGTATCTACAATTCCAGCAATATAAATAAGTCTCTGAATCATGATTGAATCAGCATCATCAGTATCATCAATCTCACATCTCATCGACAACACGAGATCATCAACTCATCAATTGAGCAACTACTCTCAATTGAGCAATTTCAATCACTCAGAGCTTATCGTATTCAGAATTCACACACCCACAATCTTTGATTACCATTGATTCCACACATTTCTCAGCTTCCCTCCTACAAATCAACCCATCCTCTCTTGTGACCGAATTTACTCTAGAACGGTCATTGTCTTGATTTATGCCGGAGTACTACAGATTGATCTCTCGAATCTAAAGCACCCCATTTGCAGCGGTGCATCTGTGTGAGGTTTAACATTTTGCTCGGTTCGAGGAGTCTCCTCCGTACGGTCGTCTCCTCAATTCCTTAAAACCAGCAAATCGTTTTTCCCCATCTACAAGAATATACCAACACCATGGAACATGGGAACAGAACCACCTTCAAACCACAGAAGTCATGAGTTTTGTTATTATCATCATTTTCATGGACATACTACAAATGATTGCAGAAATGTAAAAAGAATTATTTTGAGAATGATAGATCAAGGAAAACTAAACCACTTTTTGGTAGGGCAACCACAATCTCAACCATTGCCACCACCACCAGAGCATCACAAAGTAAACACGATGAAAAAGAAGGAAACATTCTTCATAGAAGTTGGTGCAAAAGCAAAGAATCTATTCTGTCACTCTATCGTACATTCATACAAGACAATTGAAGATTGTCATGATAATGTTTTGAGTAGAGTGTTCGCAAGAGATAATGATGGAAGAGAAATTATGAATATTGCGAAAATCTCGCCACTAGAGGAATGGCAGAAACAGATTATTTCTTTTACCGCAGTAGAAATTCCCGAAGGTGAAGAGGTACATGATAATCCATTGGTAGTAAAATTAGAAATTAATCCAAAACTGAAAGAAGATGAGGATGATGAAGCTGAAGATTCATGGGCAATTAATAGGATTCTAATCGATACTGGAAGCTCTGTGAACATCTTATTTTATCATACTTATAAAACTATGGGAGGAAGAGATTATGATCTTATACTATCAACATATAAGATATATGGTTTTAATGGTACTGCCAACAAGCCTAAAGGGGAGGTTACTATGCGAATTCCATTGAAGGGATATCTTCTGAAATCCTATTATGTGTCGTTGATGTAGAATCACCCTACAATGCATTAATTGGTCGACCTTGGCTACATGGGATTCTAGGTGTAGCTTCAACTTTCCACCAGTGCATCAAATTCCCTCACCCCAGCGGTGTAGGAATCATAAAGGGAGATTGGGTTGAAGGAAACAGGTGTTATGAAACTGAGGTAGAATCCTGCGAAGGAAGAGCAAACAAGAAGGAAAGTTGGCGACACAAAATCAAAGAGACACAAAGAAGTAAGAGGTTGATGGTGGATGCAATCGAAAGAAAAGAAGAATAGATGTTGCGAAACTAATGCTAGCTCAGAATAAAAAATGGTGAACATACCACTACCAAGGAAACAGTAGCAGAAAATAACAAAGAAGCAGAGGATAGCAAAGGTAATGTATGAATGATTGATTTGTTGCGACACTCTCGAAATAAATAAAATTCTCAAAAATACATTTTATTGAATGACAAAATTGAGATTGCGAAATGCAAATACAATATGATGATGTGCAAGAATCTCGCAGAGATAATGAATTCTACAAAAGACAATCAGAGAACAATGACAAAAGAGAAAGGGGCGAACCTTTATGGCGTACACCCTAGTTCGCGAATACAGTTTCGCAAGAGGAAAATGTAAGACCTAAAGTACGTCATATAAGGGGGTACCTGTTGCATGGCTCAGGAAAAGGCTACACCGCCACCGGAACCTGAGTCATGGAGATTTTGGGTCAATAAATCCCATCCGGGAGAGGCACCTTGGATTCTCAGCTTAAGCATATGACTTAGGTTGGGCGACTAAGGTAATAAGGATTCTCCCAAGGAGTGCAGAATCTGATCAAGGATCCAAGGTACACGGTTGAGTCAAGAGTGTCAGGGGCGTCTGGAGCGTACCTTGCCATTCTTGACAAGTCTTGGCTTATACTGCACTCGGCCCGAAGAAAATCCCACTTAGGGTGCAGTATCGTAACCATAAACCCTATAGGTAAAAGGGATAAGAGGATGCGAAAACAACTGGTTGTTGTTAAGACTGGATGGGAGGAGCTAACCTTATATGGTAGAAGTACGCCTCCTTGAAGGGGAAACCAGGGGGAAGATAAGGGCGGCACCCTCCATTAAGGAGCTGATAAGTGTCTTAAGACGCAAATGTCATGAGGCTTTCTATTCGCAAGAATATTAAGGCTTGTCATATTTGTGCAACAATCCTGAAGAGGCAATAATACAAAAGAAAAAGATAAGACGAGATCAATGGGTTTTCGCATGAAAGTGCAAAGACGTCATGCGATTTCGTCGCAAGACGACAATGTCACGGGGCTTTATTTTCGCAAGAATATTTAGGCCTGTCATATTGTCGCAACATTCCTGAAGAGGCCATCATACAAAAGAAAAAGTTAAGGCAAGATCAATGGGTTTTTGCATGAAAGTGCAAGGACGTCCTGCGATTTTGTCGCAATGACAAGAGGTGGCATAATAAGACCTTTAATTAGGAAGGCAAAATAAGACCACATGATAAAACAAAATATTTATAAGTATTCGTAACAGATTATTTTTTGCAAGAAAGATAATGAGAGGCAAGTATGGGAATCAATACACAAGAAGCATTATCTTTCTCATCAACAAAATATTAAAAGGAAAAGTTGATTCCAAGGTTGGTTGAAAAATGTAACTCGCAAAAGTGATAAAAATAAGACAGTTCAAGAAGACAAAGCTAGTTAAGAAGCTCAAGCTTCAATATTAATTTCAGTAGCAGGAGATAACAGAATTCTTCGCCAATATTCTCGCAAGCCTCTCCTTCATTTCGGTTTTGATCTTCGACTTGACTAGCATCTTGATTATCGCCAGCAATTACTTCTTTAGGAGAAATTTCTTTCTCATTTTGATTAACACCAGCAGATGCTTCTTTATAAGGAAGACTACTTCTTAGTTGATCCTTAATCATCTTCATCAGACTTGTTCCCTTCTTCGTCTGCATCAGAACTTTTATCTCCATCAGAACCTTCATCACCATCAGATTCTTCATCATCAGCTTCGCTATCAGAAATAGTCAGACTGGGAATGTTCTTTGGGATCTCCTCCAAGAGACAAGGATAATCAGAATGAGGAATACTATGGTCATCACAAACCATTTGAATAGTTTGATTGCGAAAATGCATAGCATCGTTCTTAAAGTTCGCAACAGTGATCTTGATTTTATTCTTTAATCTAGAATACTTATCGTTGCGAGAAGAAAGATTCTTTGCGAGTTCCTCTTTTTCATCTTCAAGTTCCTCAATTCTTTCGAGATATCTACTTTCAAAATCTGTGAGCAAAAGATTAGTGAAGAAGAACAGTTAATAACCTTCTCTGTCAGAAATCATATCTCTAATCAAGGTTGTATGCTCAACTTGGAGACTAACATTTACACCTATATCTTTTCTGGCATCATCTAAGATTTTCGCAGCCTAAGCGAATTCATCCTCATTATTTATAAGGAGACGAGAACGAATTTGGTTTTCTCTTTCGCGGAGCTCGGTATTCTTGCGGTTAGCTTCATCTCGTTCAAGTTGAACTTCAAGAAGGGTCTCCTGGAATTTCGCCAAAGCCTTAGCACCTTGATCAGAGATGCGATCCTTATCATCTATGAGACCGCTAATTTTGGTTCTTAGCTCATTGATTTTCTCTTTAGAATTAAGAAAGAGACGCTTAAATCGGTTGGCTAAGCATAAACTAGATCTATGGTCAATTTCTAAGAGGCGAAATTTGGATCTCAGTTCATTCGGAGAAAGAGATGAAATTTTATCATTTGAGAAACTATTTAAAGATTTATTAAGACGCTCAAGAAGGGTATCATTATCCAAGGCATTAGGAAATGAACGAAGAATGGTAGCTTCATCAGAAAGACCATAAATGTCTGCAAAAAGGATCAATTAAATAAGATAAAACAACACGATAAATGAATGAAGGGAAAGGAGAAAAGTAACATACCATAGAGTTGATTATTAGCTTGCTGAAGACTAGAGATTTTGTTCTTGTACGAAGAAGAATCGATTTCTAGTTGTTTGTTCTTCTCGCGAAGACATTTGACTTCAGCCTCTAGTTCCTCATTTTTTGTACGAAATTGAAGATTCTTCTTTTCAAGAATTTCGCGTCTCCTCTCCATATCTGAGGCAACAACGAAAGAAGCTTTTCCAGCCTGCGAGAAAATGTAAAGAGTGTTAAAATAGAAAGAGATTTTGAGTTACAATAATGAAGAAGTAAAAAGACGAAAGCATACCAGACTATTAAGAGAATGCAAGAAGTTGGGAGTAACCGATTTAGAAACTCCGTGAAGAGAATTATCACCATCCAGTAAAGGAACATCGCAAATCGTAGCGAGAGCTTTGCAGGTATTAGCGAATTTATATCTCTCATTCCTTGCAAAGAATCAGAAAAGAGGCCAGAGAGCTTAGCCATAGAAGATTCAGATGGAGAATCTTCATTTGCAGCAAGGTCATCATCCTCATCATTCTCGGAGTTTTCATGAGAAGGAATATTTGAAGGAGAGGAAGAACATACTTTTCTCTTCTTTGAAGGAGGAGCAGTTGGTTTTTCCCTGCGAAGAGCACCTTTGCCTTTATCACCAGTCTTCGCAACATTGGCAGACTCTTCTATTTCAGCAATAATCTTCGCACACAGATAGAAATAAGAAATAGAGGCAACAGTATACTGTTTAAAATCATAAGAGAATATTTCTTACCTCATCTGTGTATGAGAGAAGAGCTAACAAGGTACTAGCCTTCCTAGTCCTGTGATAGCTATCTTTCAGTTTCTGGATCTGTAGAATGTCGCAAGAGTCAGCGAACAAAAGAATAAAGACAAATAAAGAAATATAAAGTGGGTAAAACTGGAAGAGACATACCTCTTTCTCCTTCTCGGGCCAAGAGAATACCCAAGGTTGATAGGAAGCGAGATTCTCAGGAAGAACATTTGACCCAGCAATGTAAGGTCCTTTCGGCATCAAGGGAAAAACACACCATTTATCATCTTTGGATTGGCGAGGAGTTGTGTTCTTACCAGAATGCCAATCAATGTCTTGCATGAGTATTTTAGCTTCATCAATATTATCTTTCCTTTTCAAGCGAATACCCCAGCGAGTATTCTCTTTCTTCATGGAGATCAATTCATAATTTTCAAAGAAACTCGCTACTGTGTATTTTTCAGCAATTATCTCCAAGTCTGCGAATTTAGGATCCCTAAGTTCTTTGGAGTAAAGAGATCCTTTACCAGCACCACGGTTAGCGAACTCTAGCATCATACGAATGCAATCCCCACTCAATTGGAAGATAGCTCGCGAAAATCCCGAGTGAGCGAGAATTTCATAAAACAGAGGAATATCTGGGTCATAAAGAGGAATGGGGAGACCTGCGAGAATTTGACCTAGCGAAATTATGATTGATTGATCATCACAATGTTGATCATAGAAAAGTTTGATAGAAAGAATTGACTTGGCACTTTCACCAGGAATGGTAGAAAGTGTTAAACCTTTCTTAGCAAGATCTTTTTGGACGTCTTTTAAGTTTTTTTCATGTTTGTGGCCACTTGGAGGCATATCTGAATATAGAGTATGGGAATGAATAAAAAGTAAGAAGATTGATGAGGGAAGAATTACAGTAGCAGAACTTACGAAAGAAAAATAGAGTTGCAGAGATGAGAGAATAAAAAGAGAAGAGAAAGTAAAAAGAAAATGGAAAGAAGAGTAAGAAAAATATATAAAGAAGATTTTTTTTACTCGAAGAGATAAACACCATTAATGCGAAAAGACGTGAGCGGTTGAAAAGCAGCGGTTACGGAAGACGTGTCAAGAAATAGATGGAAGAAAGAATACGTGTGATAAATGCAGAATATGAAGAGATGAACAGCTGCGGCATTTCTGACATCATTCTCTACTTCGCAGAAAAGATATGAGAAGAGGCAAGATGTAGGATCAGAATCTCGCAGCAATAATGCCTCGGCGAAATTATCAGCAACACAACACAACAACGTCGCATAACAATTTCAGAAATAACATAATAAACGACGTCAGATAAATCATGAGAAAAATGTGACGGTCCTGCGAAAATTAGAGAGTTTGCGAGATTAACATTTGTAAGGATGCGAGAATGTCGCAATCCATATCCGAAAATAAAGGACAGATTAGCTGTCATCCACTATGTAATTCCCTATAAATAGTCGCTCAGTTGTAAAGGAAAGGGGGAGATCTTTTCTGAGTGAGAAACAAATAAATATGAGAGAGAAAATCTAGAGCAGTGGTTATTCTTGATTCCTTTATCTTTTCTTGTAAGATTGATCAATAAAATTAAGATTGTTAATCTAAAATGAGTTGAATGTTAATGAAATCTTGTGAGGGATGTAGTGTAGGATTTCCTGCAGCTACAGCAACAGCTGATCTCCATAATGTGAATAACTTACTTCAAATTATTGATGTGTTTGGGGCTGCTTCTGGACAATTTGCAAATTTCTCTAAATCAAGTGTGCACTTCAGTATTAAGGTTCCACAAATATTTTGCAGAATTCTGGCAAGAAGACTTAAGGTGCCTAATATGAGTACAAATGAAAAGTACTTGGGTATTCCTCCCATTATTGGTAAAGGTAAAAAGCAATGCTTCACGCATCTTTTGGAAAAAGGTTAAAAACAGATTGGAAGTTTGGAGAGGGCCTCCAATGTCACAGTGTGGTAAGTCTCTCATGATAAAAACTGTGACTAACACAATTCCTTCTTACACTATGAGTTTCCTTCAAGTAACAAAAGCAACTATTAAGGAAACAGATGCAGTGCAGAGGGACTTCTGGTGGGAATATGAAGATCATAAGGGCACTTACATCATTTCTTGGAAGCACTTAAGAAGACATAAAGATATTGGTGGTCAAGGTTTCAGAGATCTGAAGATCTTGAATCAAGTTCTTCTAATTCGAGATGCTTGGAGAATCTGTGTGCACTCAGATGAAGTTTGGGTAAAGTGTATGGATGAAAAATACTTCCCTGGCACTAGTTTACTACCCGCCAGTAAGAAAGATAATTGTTCTTGGGCTTGGAAAGGCATACAGAAGAATATGGACTTCATCAGAAAACATAGCTGTTGGAGAGTGGGGAAAGGCAATAAAATAAAAATCTGGCTTGATGTTTGGATAATTGGTCTGGATTGTCCACCAACACCAAGACAAGAAGCAGAAAATAATGAAGAATTTATTTGGGTCAGTAATCTGATTTTGGAGGAGAGTAACTCATGGAATTCAGATTTGGTGCATTATCTTTTTGAACCAAATGTTGCTGAGCTTATTGTAAGAATGCATACACCAAGAACTACAGATGATAAGTTGATTTGGAAACTGACCAGAAATGGTGAGTTTACCTTGAAATCAACTTATAATAAGCTATTTGAAGCTAGTTTAGGAGGTGTGCAAGTCTCAACTAATGTTCAAGGTACCACTGTCAGATGGAAGGAGCTTTGGAGAATTCAGACTTGGCCATGAGTGAGACATTTCTTCTGGAAATGTCTAAGTGATATTTACCAACTAGAGAACGTCTAGCAAGAGCTTGCAACTATATCAATAAGACTTGCCCTTTCTGTAATCAACATGAGGAGAGCCTTATGCATGTTTTATTCTACCGCCCTTTTTCAAGAGCAGTTTGGATGGAATACCTGGAGGAAGCACTGTGTACACATGAGGATACACTGGCATTGCTCCTATGTTTGAAGAGTGAATGAATCAACATAATCAGCAACAAGCTAAAAGCGAATGGCTAAATCTTGCCATGGTTACTACATGGAGTATTTGGAATGAAAGATGTGAAGTGGCATTTCAGAATAAGAAGGCTAGCCCAAGAAGCACCGTTCAGAAAGCTATTAGTCTTGCCAATTACATTAGAAAACTCAATACTAAATCTGTAACTGCGACAGATACATTGCATAATCATGGGATTCGACCTGCTATTTGGAACCCCCTAATTTCCCTTTTCATACTATAAACTGTGATGCCTCATTTTATGTAAATACAGGACTAATGGGAGTTGGTTTGATTTTACGTGATTTTGCAGGAAAATGGTGTGGATGCTATGCAAAATGCTATGCAGGAATAGAAGACTCCGAACAAGCAGAGTGCATTGCAATTTCTGAAGCTGTAGCATGGTGCAAGGAGTTGCAGCTTACTCATGTGGTCTTTGAAACTGCCTTGAAGAACATTGATGGGTATATCAACAAGTCTACACCAATAATAGCTTGGGAAAATGAATGCATTTTGTTAGATGCATTAGATATGATGAAGAAGTCGATTCCATTTTGGAAATGTGGTTTTATTCCTAAAGTACGTAATAAAGCTGTTGACGAGTTAGCAAAATTCAGCAGAAAATTTAGTGTGACGAGAGTCTGGTTGGATCGTCCTCCAACAGTTATTGTGAGTCAGTTGATGTTAGACAATTTGCATTCTGCAACTTAATAAATATCATCATATTTTTGCATCAAAAAAAAAAGAAAGAGAATTTCTTGTGATTTTCATCCATTATAAAAAGTACCAAAAACACAAAAACCTATCGTTCTCTCGTTAATTTAGCAAGGGAAAATAAAACACAAAAAATCCATAAAATGCTTTCATTAACTGTAGAAAAACAAAAACAAAAATCATTAAACAAAATTATTATAGCGTGGAAAAGAAAACTAAAATTAATAAAATGTTTTCATTGAGAGATAAACTCAAGACCTTCGGCTTACTAAACCGGTGCTCTAACCAACTGAGCTATGAAAGCTCTTTAGTCAGGTGCCAACCAAATAAAACTCAGAAAGTGACCACAAAGAAAATCACCCATCAGGAGATTTCGCTCTAAAAGCATCTGAAAGGATAATTCCGTCAGAATAACATGAACATATAATATCCCAGGATATCCTTTAAGTGCCAATAAAACATCCCATTAGATATTTCCACGTATCATATTTCCACTTTCAACCTTCATTGTCTTTCTTACAGACTAATAGATAAGGATGTAGTAGTTGGTGTACTACCGTATTAAACAATTTCTTAACGTCAACTACACAAAATTCCCAAATTAGTTGATCAGATTATACAACCAACTACGGTTATTATGTCTAGTGTAGTTGGCCACCGGCTGATTTTTTCCTGGGAAACTATGTTCAAGCTAGGTTTGTGGTTAGAGTTACGGCTTCGAATCCCTCAAGGCAAGAATCATCTAGAAAATGTTAGTTTGTTTCTTATAAGTCACCATTGGATTGCTTCATTGAAAAAAAAAAAAGTCATCATTGGAGATTCCTTCAAAACATCGGTTATTTTATTTCATCTCATTTTCACAAGACATCATGGATTAAGCTTACCAATCCATGATTAATGTAAACAATCATCACCAAGTCACCAAAAACGCACACCTAATCAGCATTATCTTATTATTAAGATTACGGTCCGTTGAACAAGCAAATCCGTGAACGGAACCTCTTTTGCCAAGTTTATTGTCACAAGTTCGTAATTTAAAAAAATCCAAAAAATCTATACACGATAGTCCAAACGATACCCAATAATAACTCGTCAAAAAGGAGACTCTATAAAGTACACGTAAGCCTGCAGAAACCTTGATCCTTTCTTTTTCACATCTTTTATTGATCCGACATTTCCCCAAAACAAAAAAACTTTTATTTTCCCCTCAGGGTTTTGAAGATCTAAATTCTCGATAATCTCATACCCTAGTTTCATTTATTCACTCATCATCACTTTCCCCAGTTTCTCTTCAGCCCAAGATTTCTCAGCAGAATTTGTTGACAAGTTTGGTGAGGTACCAGAGGTTGTTTGGGAGTTGGTCTCTGGTTTGTTCCTTCTTCTTCTCTTTTCAATTTAAAAAAAAAAAACCCTAATAATCTATCTTCTTTAGTTTTTGTTAGTGCCCTTATAATCTTTAGGGCTTTATATTGCACAATCGATATAGATTTCTCTTCTTTCACAGCTCAAGCCCTCTTTTCTTTTGTTCCGTTACAATACAATGGGAACCCTAACTAATTTTTCTGTGTCACCCCTTACCATATTCTTTCCGATGTTTGTGATTATCTATCTAATTGCTTACTATGGGGTATTTAGAAATTGGAACCCTAAGTACAGACCAGAAGCATCAAGTTGTTTGATATCATTAGCTCATGGAACACCTGCTTTTTTCTTAGCTATTATTGCTATAGCAAACCAATCGCAGTCGCAACGAGGTTTTGCGTCTCCCAACACTGAGCTGCAGAATATTGTTCTTGATTATAGTATTTCGTATTTTACGATGGATTTGATTCACTATTTGGTTTTTAACCCGAACGATGTGCTGTTTATTGGGCATCACTTGGCGACGCTGTTTGTGTTTGTAACGTGCCGGTATTTGGTATCTCATGGAGCGTTCGCTATATTGATTCTTCTGGGGCTTGCTGAAGTGACGAGCTTTTGTCAGAATACTTGGACTCTTGCTGGTGTTAGGAAGAATGATGTTGCTGCTGCTGGGAAATTATATGAATTCTTGTCGCCTCCGTTTTATGTGTTTTACTCAGTTGTTAGAGGTATTGCAGGGCCTGCTTTTGTTTATAAAATGGGAGCTTTTTATTTGAGTGGTGCTGCTGATAATGTGATCCCTAGGTGGCTTGTGGTTTCATGGTTGGTTGTCCTTGTGGTTGCGATTTCAGTGAGTATCTTGTGGGTTGCAAATCTCTGGGTAGATTTGTTTAAACAAAGGTCAGGGAAAATGGAGAAGAAAGTGAGATAGAAGAAGTTGGTTTTTCTACTTTGATTCTGCTAGGTTAGACACAATTATCATATGGGTGCCAAAATTTGATGAATGAACCTGCAGTAGTGTAGTGGGTTCTTCAATCTTCACACATTGTAATTACTCTTACTGCTGATTTCAATTGATAATAAAAGTTTCTGGCTTTCTGCCTTTCTTGTTTCATTTAACAATGTGTCACTATTTTTATTTTATTTTTCCTTTGCTCAATCTCTTCCTTACTGAATGTTGTATATCATCAATAGCTTTATTCTGCAATAGTTATTTGGTATATGAAACTAATAGTTGATGTAGAAAGCTTGTAGTTGAGATTGAAATTTTACTCAGAGGAAAGAAAAAACTTGAGAATATAGGATTGCCAATACTAAAATCACTGATGAGCTCAGCAAATTAATGAACACTATTAACACTTGAGTGCTAAAGGGAGACTTGGCTCCTTACATGACTATCATGTTCATCGCAACAACGATTAAGAACTCAGAGGGAAGCAACCATTAGGTTTTGCTTTCGGATCAAGCCCGACCAGATCGAAGTGGTATATCAGTTGTGAATGACTGCATATGTTTGGCTGTAGAGTTGGATTCCACGGTCCTGAAATTCCTAAAGTATCTGTTGGCACCTGGATTGTCGGACTCATTGATGGATCACCTAGATCCTACATGCGGATGATTGTAGCGCTTGTCCTGTCCAAATTCCCACGGTAGGTAAGCTCTACAAAGGTACCCCCTCCAACTCCCTTCGCCAACCTACCAGGATTCACAGAAATGCACTTCACTGGCTGTTCCCCATATGCTTTCCCCCCTACTGACAGTACCTAATAACAAAGGTATTTATGTTAAAATTGCTTGCTTATAAATTTCTTAAAAATCAGCTGACGCCCATAGGGATGTTCAAGGCATGCTTTCTTTATGATTATGATCCATCTAGAGCATGAGTTGTTCTTAATGTTAGGTCAAGTTCTGTATAGTATTATGAGCCTAAGGGAGAATTCAGTACCTTCACAAATGAGGCCAAATCTGAAGGTAAGACGAGAATATCTGGAATGGCGGGAATCTGCAGTGCTTCTGGAGCAAGTGAAAGATCCAAAGGAACATCTTCGGAAGGGGGATATAGAGGATAAAAGCTGTGGGGAAAAATAGTAAATTTCGCTCACATTTTTCAGCAATATGCTAGTTGCCTCGTATTTATGTAAACTGAGATTGAGGTCTAAGCTTACCTTCGTTGGTTCAGTAAATGAGTTGCAAGTCTTCCCATACGATCCCTAGACGAGCTGTCAGCTGGTATTCTTGATATCTCCTCCCCACTAAGTTGTTTTAAGACATCCACAGAGCAGCATCCAACCTTGAGCTGAAACTCGTAAAAGAAATGGTGGTACTAGTTAGAGATGCTTAATCAGCTGATTACCCAATACAATTGGGTATTTGGAACACATGATGTTACATTCTATGGTAGTTAGGTATCCTATGTTATGCCCGCTCAGAGACAGCACCACCCAACCATTTCGTTCCCAGTCACTTGCGCATTACATACAAAATTCATGATTAGTGTAAGGAATTTTTCTCATGTGCCCTGGATACTGATCTACCGAGAATCTCTAATCTGAAGTTGAAGTATGTTTAAGTTTCAAAAATATCTTGTATTAATTCTCTCCCTACTTTATCATGCTTGAGTATTTTTATATAATTAGGCTTACCACAGTTGAGTTAATATTTACCTTGTTTGCAGTGAAGCGAGCTGGATTTGGAAGGCTTGATATCTGCACGAGAGAAAATGTAAACTTGAGTTTTCACAATAGTAAATAGAGGACTTCTTGAGGGCACAGTAGCAAGTACCAACAGTGAGCATCGGGTAAAAGTATCTACCTGATGTTTAAGATTGGAAAGATGGAGATCCAGAGCAGGCTACAAAACCACAATAACAAAATTTGACTGATTATGGTACCAGAGTTTGTTGCCTGACTTTTAAGATAATGAATTCTAACTGAATTCAAATATAACAATACCTGAGGGAAAACAAAATCATGGCTAGCATCTCGTATAGACGGAACAAGAACTACACGTGCAGCAGTACCCATGTACTCTGCGTGATCTTGCAACTGAATAAAAAACAACAAGATTAGAAGGCTAAATGCATATAGCAGCAAGATGTAAGAAACTTAGAGCACTACTAACCCTTCTGACGATTTCAACTTGAAAAATCTCTTCATAGCTTCTATCAACAGTCCCCTTCTTAATCTCTGGATGCTCAGAATCAACAAATGGCCCCAACTGTGAAAAATAATTCAGAAGTTTTAAATGATTGCAACTTCAGCAGTCTCATAATATAAACTTTAGAAGCTTTACTGAACTGAATGAATAGGTTCTCACCAGCACAAGCAATTGGGGTTGCTTTCTACTTGCATAAGCAAGTAGCTCCGTTAGAGGCTCAAACAACAAGTTGTCAGTTGTAGAGAAAGGACCTGCTGCAATAATCTGTCTTAAGCATTAGAACCTTGGTAACTATAATGTGCTATGAAGTGCACATAAAACCAAGTGGCTTTATAATGTCAACACCCAGTGTGGATAAAAAAACTGGTCATAGTATGACATCATATTAGCTATTTAAGGTATAGATTGGGCAATATGATAAACGTTGTATAGCAAATGGTATTTTATCCTTGTCACCAGTGGGTCTGTAGGTAATCATTGGCTTCAGCTACTGTATATTCGGATTTTGAATTAGTTATTTAAACATGTTCCTTACCATAGATAGCTCTTCTGTCGATGGACTTGAGGGAGAATTTAGCTGAAATTGATCTATAGCTTGCTTTTTAGCTGGAGGCAAATCAATATCAGGCAAAGCAGGTAGAGGAATAGAATCAACCACTTTAGATGCAATCAAACAGTGTCCACTAGGATTGTTCCCTTCAATTCCCAGAACCTGCATCAGTATATGTCTCAAATTACTGTTGATCTGTGTGAGAGTTTAATTTTTAAGTCGCTGCCTATATATTACTCCTACCTGGCCAGGAAAAAGGGAATAATGACTTAAATTCTGTAAGTCAAGGCGCACGCGTTGCCCTCCACAGTGCTCAACACTATTAAAAATCAGCCAAAACCAATGATATGATTCCATTAAACGAAGATGAGAATTATATTCCCCACTCATATAACAAATTGATTGCAAGTCTTGTTAAGTTAATTATGCCAGAGAAAGAATTTTTAATTGGTGTTCTGATATGTCTGTATACCTGCCTTGCAGCAAGATAGACTTTTCATTGAGACGACCTTCTCCGTCGCAACAAACCATACCCACGGAAAATATACTTTTCTGAGATACAAATTGTGCAAGATGTTAGAGGCATGAAATTTCGTTAAAGCAACTCATTAGCTCATTCTATGACCAACTGAGGCAATGTTAGAAAAGTTGGTCAGTGAGAGTTTAGACCAAAAATATATGTACTCAGATCAAGTACTACCAAACAGGAGAAATAACAATGATTTACAAATTATATTGTCAGGATTGACAAACTTACATTTGAAGCAACTGTAGGATCTACTGATTCCTCAAAGAGTCGAGTAGCACCAATTGTCGATGCATGCTTTATGATGTGATTCTCAATGGAATTAAACTATGATAAAAAGAAACGACGTTAAAATCAACAATAACCAGGAGCCCTCCTCCCAAGGTAATGCAGTGAAGGGACATCAATTACCTTGTTCTCAATACTATCGTACATGAATCGGCAGCCAGGTTCTGGCTTTGACCCTTGGATTTCCAAGGAACACCTCTCAATGGGTCGAATCCTCTTAATGACATCATCCTCTTGAACTGCTAGCTCGTTGCCGCGTACATCATTCTCTGTATCTTCTGTCTTATTACACGCAAATTGCACAACAAACTTGTTTGTTCTCTGCCCAAAAGGCGTCATATGGTTACTGCCACGTTTCGTCGGTCTTCCGGAATAAGACATTAACTCATTTGTTTGGGGCGAGTCCAAATACAGTTTTTCTCGTTTGTCAGTTGGTGTTCCAATAGTACCATCTCTGGAATCATAAGTTTCATCTCCGAGGAGCCTACGCAAAATGAAGACCAATTTTCAGGCAAACGAAACATTATAAGGTCTATAACCACCATCAATTCACAAAACAACTGATTAACATTTTTTTTTCTTTTCAGTGAAGAATGTAAACAGTTAAGCAAATGCTAGATATTACCAATATGATCGTGGTTTAAAGAACAACACAAATTGTTGATGAGCTAAATCTTACCTTATCTCCAAAAATACACTCCCATAAAAACAACCACCGAAGTTTATATTAGTGCATTTGTATACATCACAAAACATATTATCCCAATAAAACATTTGGAACGAATCCAGTCTCCACACTCACAAAACAAGTAAAGGTAAATGACATCGCAGAAGAGGTTTTTGTAGAAAGATTGGGAACTCACATTTCAACATCATTGCTAGAGTACAGATGTGGGTATGGTTCCTCTTTGATAATCGCTTTCTTCTGTTCATTCTCAAGGTGATTCAAAAAACCATCTATTTGAGAATTCTGTAGAGAGAATCCAGTTAAGTCCCTGAAACAATTAACATCTCACAAAAATCAAATCCATAAACCCTAACCCTAGAAATCAAATTCATAAGTAAAAATCGAGAATAAATCAAATTTTGAACGTTTTCTTCTATTGCTTAACAATTTATATCTATAAACCGCATCAGCATAGGTAGAAACGAAAGTGCCCAAATAAAATGTAAAAACACATCGATTTGGGTTTTTACCTGTTCAAATGATATGCTTCCCAGTTAGATGCGAGATCCGAAGGTGTAAGTTTATAATTTATACAGACAGTAAGACCTGATAGAATCATTAAGGGTTTGTTTAGATTGCTATCAGCATCGATCGATACGGGAAAAAGAGGTGTAGAGTGATAAAAATCTTACATTTTTTCAGTATTTCTTCTTCAGCTTCAGCTTCAAGAGAAAAACCGCTTCTTTTGAATTCAGCTTTGATCTCCTGATCCATGATGAATAAGGGTTTGAAGTTTGGAGTTGCAGAGAAACGGAGGATAATAAGATGATAAGGAAAAGGCGGGAGATTTGGTTTTAGGGTTTTATTAGAATGATTTCATTTTCGGTGCGGGAATTCTTATATATTTCGCGCCCATTTCATTGAAATTGCACTGGGGACACAAATTTTATCGATTTATAAAACTGTCGGTTATTGAGAGCCGACTGCATGTACTAACCGAAGATAGAAGTTTTTTTTTATTTATTTTTTTTACCTGGCATTTTTAGGGGCGACCCAAAAAAAATTAGGGGCGACTTTTTTATTTCCAACCTATACACTACGTTAAGGGATGTCCAAAAACGCGGAGAATACGTTAATGCCCTTACGTAATCGGAAGTTATACTGTACCCGAATGTAAATACCTAATCGGAAGGTTATTAACTAGATTACACTACCGATTAAGTTCGTTTATGTGCCAAACTCGTATCTAGCTTCTATAACAATCGGGAGTAACAAGATCCTCAAGAGACTACCAATTGTTAAAGTATAGAAATTAGAAATCTTTAGATTTTTGCAATGGTGAAATTTGGGGCTCCTATATAATCGGACGAATTAAAACCTGTCTAAGCTAACGATTTGGGGTTTCCCATAATCGGAAAACTACGAGTAACAATACCTCCCGATTATGGTAGATTTCAAATTCATTAAATGAAGGATTTTATAAGAAAACTTATTTTGGGGCAACCTATAATCGGAAGTTTATGTAATCCATATACCTTCCGATTATGACCACATCCAAAACACGAACCAAATGGTTATGGTCGGCTCTGTACCCTCGAAACCTATGGAATTTGGCAGTGGTTCGATTTGGGGCTTCCTATAATCGGTAGGTATATAAGTAACAAACCCTAACGATTTTGGGCTACTCAACAATCGGTAGCTTATGATGTGGTAATGCCTACCGATTATTAACCGTTTGACAGATAAAACCAAAGTCAACTTGAATTTATTTCATTTCATTTCTTTTCTTTTCAACTTCAACTCCTCTTCTCATCTTTCCTTCCGATTGTAGAGAGGAAAACTCTCCCCCTCTCCTCGTTATACATCGTTAATCGTCGAATCGAATCATCGTCGATTATTCTCTATAAAAATGAAAGAAAAGGAACCCCAGAAATCTAAAACCAAAAACGTTTGTCGCGGTAAGGATCCAAACATTGGATTGCATGCCTGTAATAAAGAGGTTTTAACTCAAGAACGCGAAGAAGATGCGGCCCCTGATGTAGGCGATACTCAAAGCCAAACTCTCCAGCAACTTGAAATGGCGCCTATTAGGTAAGATTCTACCATTAATTTGCTTTATATTGCTTTAATTCGTCGAATCCATGATTTTTTTTTTAGGGTTTTCGGTTATTACCCATATTCATTAGGTTAGTAATTGTTTTAAACTCCCGATTGTTGTCGATTTCTTCATTTCACAAGAACATTCGTTATATTCGGGTGCTAAATATTTAGGTTTCATACCGATTATTGAACATTTTTCATTACCGAGGCCTAAATCGATCATAATCGGAATGTAATTGTGTTTTTGACTTCCGAATATACTAGGGAAGAACAAGTATTAGAGACGTATTAAGCGGTTGATATGTTGTGTAATTTGCTTCCGATTGTTTAGGCTGAACCATATCAGTAGTTTCTGGACACAAAGTGATGCATATTCGGTAGACATTAGTTTTGTGAGACTTACGATTGAGATTTATTCAGAAGGTTATACTTTTTATTACTTTCGATTATTCCTATTCGGAAGGTTGTGTTGAAATTTAGTTTTCGATTATTTGGTGTAGATAAACATATTCGAACACCAAAAATTTATTTTGTTTCCGATTATTTGTATTCGGTAGGGTTTAGTGAACTGGGGATTCCGATTGTTCGTAATCGGAAGCTAGTGGTTTACTCAACCAATCGAATATGGATATTCGGGAACGGTGTATTTAGATTAACTTCCGATTATATAGTTTACTAACCTGTTGTACTTTCTTCGCGTTGTTTAGGGATAGGCGAGGTAGAAAAGTCGAAGATGCAATTGTCTCAGATAGTGCAAGGAAGCAAAGGCGTCAGAACTTGACAGCTAGTGTAAGGAGAGTTAGGACTGCTAAAGCCGCTTCAAGTGCTCAAGATGGAACTCAACAAGCAAGTCAAGAAGGTGTTCAACCAAGTGCCCCTCAATCAGAACCAGTTCAAGAAGGTGTTCAACCATGTACCTCTCAATCACAACCAGTTCAAGAAGGTGTTCAACCAAGTGCTCCATAATCACAAGCAGAAATTCAACTAGAAGCACCCGGAGATAGAGTACCAGAAGTAGGACAACCTAGTGGTGCGCAAGAAGAAGGAGACGCCGAAAAGAAAAATCCTCCTTGAAAGAAAGTGCAACTCCTTGTCCCAAATGAACTGAAGGTGAAGGATATTCCATAACGTGTAATCCTTGGGCTGCCGGAGGATGGAGGACAATTGTTATTTGGATACAAAGACTCCTGGGCCAAAGAAAGTTATGAAACCGAGGTAATGATTGTATCCATTTTATTTACCTATTATGTTTTTCTTCGTAATACTTTAGGTTATTCTAAATTTTTTTGTAACTTGTCATGTGTTTAATAGTATCATTCCGATGCGGTTCGGTTGCTCAAACCGACCGCCGCACCAACTAAAATGCTGGATTGGCCTTTGAAGGATGAATGTGAAAGGTTCAAGACCATTATTGCAAATTCAGGGTTGGCTGATGCTGCGGAGAACTCAATGTTGGAACATGACCGGTGGCTATATCGACGTTTGTGAAGAGACTTTATCCTGAGACCGACACCTTCCATATGTCGTTTGGGGAGATGGCGATTACCCCAGATGATGTTGTGCAGATTGTTATACTCCCTGTCCATGGCAAAGGTGTTAGGGTTGAGTTCACAAAGCAGTTGGAATGGACCAAACTTTATGATCTAACTAAAAAGTGTTTGGGTTGGGATGAAGAAACATCTACAACTGAGTTCAAGAGATGCATGAAGTATAGAACTAGACAGTTCAATATTAGTACTCTAATAGATATGAGATTCTTTATATAGGTTTAGGGTCCAACGACTCTTTTTGTTTTTCCCAAAAATTCCAACGGCTAATTTGACGAAAGTTGAATGTAGAGAAACCAATAATCGGTGGGTATTGTATTTAGCATATCTACCAATTATGGTAGCTTTCAAAATTTATATTTGGGAAAACTTATAATCGGTAGGTTTTGTACTATATTTAACTCCCAATTAACGCTGCATCCAAAACACGAACCAAGTGGTTATGGCTGGCTGTGTACACTCAAAACCTATGGAATATGGCAAGGGTTCGATCTGTGGCTCCTTATAATCGGTAGGTTGTTAAGTTGTATTCCCTTCCGATTACAGCAGGTTTCAAAATTCAATACATGGAGGATTTTAGAAAAACTCATTTTGGGGCAACTTATAATCGGTAGGTTTTGTAATATATTTAACTTCCGATTAACGCTACATCCAAAACACGAACCAAGTGGTTATGGTTGGCTATGTACACTCAAACCCTATGGAATATGGCAAGGATTTGATATGGGATTCCTTATAATCGGTAGGTTGTTAAGTTGTATTCCCTTCCGATTATACCAGGTTTCAAAATTCAATACATGAAGGATTTTAGAAAAAAAACTCATTTTGGGGCAACTTATAATCGGTAGGTTTTTGTAATATATTTAACTCCCGATTAACGCTGCATCCAAAACACGAACCAAGTGGTTATGGCTGGCTGTGTACACTCAAAACCTATGGAATATGGCAAGGGTTCGATCTGGAACTCCTTATAATCGGTAGGTTGTTAAGTTGTATTCCCTTCCGATTATACCAGGTTTCAAAATTCAATACATGAAGGATTTTAGAAAAAAACTCATTTGGGGCAACTTATAATCGGTAGTCATATATGTTGGATAACCTACCGATTATAAAAGGGATTATTAGCCGACACTATAATCGGTAGGTACAGTTTCAATTTAACCTACCGATTCACCTCTAACCTACCGATTATGGTGTAGGCTCCCGATTATATAAGGGCATATTGGACATTTCGAAAAATCAGAGATAAGGGGTAGCTTAGAATTACGTTTGGGTGACCTTTTTTTGTCTTTTTGTGTCGCCCCTAATTCCTTTTGGGTCGCCCCTAAAAGTGCCAGGTTGTTTTAAGCCAAACTAAAATTACAAAACTAAGACAAATTGATAGTGGTGAGCAAAAACACCCAAGTCCATGGATTTCCCAAAACCAATCCGCATTTCGGCGTGTGGACACTCAATCTGTTTCTCTTTGATACGTGTGGAACATCACCCATCCGTTGAACACCTGATGCTAAGAATAATGTTAGTATTATATATGTAGGTATTGATGGTGGTTTTTAGCCTAGGGTTAAAATCGTAAAACCTTGCATCTGATGTGACGTCACTCTGCAAGGAAACAGAGCCACGCGTGCTAACCTCTCCACTGTCATACTTATTGAGCCGCTCAATACACTTACATGAAATTTATCCAGACTGGCGACTGTAGCGACCATCCCAGATGTTCTGTAAATTTCGGCACCTCGCGTATTCACTTAATATAAGTTCCTCTGAATTCCTTCTATGTTATGTTCTCCGACTGAACCCTTAATGTTGATATGGCATGACGATTTGTGTTCAATCGCAGCAGAGTAGCACGAATCTCCAAGTATCAAGGATAAGGTCTTTGCATAAGGTATTCGAATATGGAAAAGCGTGCTGCACTCTGGCAATGAACTTCAAAGAACTCTGTGTCAACACATAGAACTCAATCAATCGTCTTGACTAACTTGCAAAAGTTAGGGTTTCGCGCCTCGCGCAATATACCAGGCCTTGCCTGTCAAAATTAAGCCTAAGTAATTAATCCGCCATGGATTAGAAGGTGTAGAACCTCGCCCAGAATAAGAAAACAGGGAGCCGCAACAGCAAAGAGAGGCGCGGTTATACCTTAGGCCAGCTAGCGCCATTGTCCACGCTCCGACCCTATTTCTCTCGACCAATCAGGTCGCTTTAAACTCACCACACGCACATAAGTTGTGCTGGGCCCATGCTTGCCTACCCCACGTCTAATCGACCAATCAGAACGCGCCAAAGCCGCCGCACACTCACCAGAAGTGTGGTCGCGCCTTGTGTTTGGACGGCCCCCTTTTGCGGCCAATCAAGTTGCTCTAAACTTGCCACCATACGTTAAAAGCCAAGCACACCCTGTCGTGCCACCTTGCTAAACTGACAAGCCAAACACACCCTACCACAACAACATATTGGTCGGCATGCCAACATGCCACTCTACCGCGGTAGCATTCCAACATGCCACTCTACCGCAGCAACTTCGCAACATGCCAACTTCGCAACATGCTACTTCACAAACATGCCACTTCGTGGAAACCTGCCATAAATAGCCACCCACGACAATTCCTACTCCTGTGGCCGTTTCCACACTATGGCCTTGCCATAGTTCCTTTGGCATATCCATGGCTCCATTTGCACAAAAGTAGCGCCACGCCGCAACCGCACGCCACGTACACTAATTAGGTTTTCGACAAACCCTAATTTGAGCAAATTGCTACCAAATCCAAATAACGTTCTAGAGCAACGGGATTGGCGTGGCAACAGGGCCAATGTTGCCACACCACATGTAGGTACGACTCCACGTTGCCTTGGACACGCCAAGCCCTAATTCTTTCACGGAGAATTCTTCCACGACGCCTTGGCCACGCCAACCCTAATTCTTCCACGACGCCTTGGCCACGCCAAGCCCTAATTCTTCCACGGAGCCATGGCCACGCCAAGGCTTAATTCTTCCACGGCGCCTTGGCCACGCCAAGCCCTAATTCTTCCACGGAGAATTCTTCCACGACGCCTTGGCCACGCCAAGCCCTAATTCTTCCACGGAGAATTCTTCCACGACGTCTTGGCTACGCCAACCCCTAATCTTTCCACGGCGCCAATACTTGTCCATACCAAATTCTTCCACGACGCCAAACCCTAACTTTGGCCATGTCGCAACATCACTGGCATACCGCTATGCCACGGC
Organism: Papaver somniferum; assembly: GCF_003573695.1. NCBI lineage: Eukaryota > Viridiplantae > Streptophyta > Magnoliopsida > Ranunculales > Papaveraceae > Papaver > Papaver somniferum. The sequence goes on from NC_039364.1 coordinate 113,987,827, forward strand.
TACGTCATTACCATGCCGCAACATCACTGGGATACCTCTATGCCAAGGCTACGTCATTGGCATGCCACTATGCTACTGGCATGCCATTAGTATGTTGCTGACGCCACTTTGCTATCCAACAAGATGTGGCCATAATAATGGTCATCCTTCTTCATGAGATGCAATCTCAGCCACCTAAGTTCGTCATCAAACTGATGGACTTGTGGCAACTCTTAGGCGACCAACCGCCTAAACCCAGCAGCCATGGCTACGCCATGCACCTCTTGCACCATCGTGCTACTGGCATGCACAAGTCATGCCGCACTGCCACTGCGCCGTTATCAGGCGCCAACACAAGGTAGCCACAATCAACAACTATCCTTATTCATAAGATACGATCTCGGCCATCGAAGTTCGCCACCGAGCTGGTAAGATCGCGACAGGTTTTAGGCGACTAGCCAAAACGAGCCTAGCATCACATGCTATTTACCTGCGGCAAGCCTCTCGATTTTAACTTGCCACATGTAGCAAAGTGCTACATGTTTTCCACGAAAACACTCGAGACATCAAAATATATCACAAACTTGGGGATGCTCATCAGGGTATTGGTCTGGCGGTTTACAGCGTGCGGCGTGCAATGCGCCCGTTACAAGAAAGTGTCATGAAGTAGGATAATTAGTGGTGGTGAAAAGTAACGGTGTAAACAATCACTTCCCTCATCATGGAAGCATAATATCTGGCAGTTACGCATTACTCTTTTCTTCCACCACTCAATCGTTTCCACTTCCTACGAGACCAGGGTATGTTTCACTATGACTTGTATAAATAGGTCTCACCTATTTCCACCAAACAACAAGTTTTGGTCAGGAGAACAATACCACATCCAGAAATCATCTGATAGCTTTCTCACTCAGCTAGCCAGTTCAACTTTCTGATACAAGTCACAAAACGCCCACACTTCCAGAATCAACTATTCTGGTCTCAACACTTTCTTCGCTTCCTCCCTAAGACCAACCCTTCTCCTTCACTTTGTGACCGAAGCAAGCCTGGAATGTCCATTTCTTGGTTTAGGCCATGATTGTACGGATTGATCTCTCGAATCAAAAGTACTTCCGTGCAGTATATTGTTTAGGGTTTAGATTCGTTTCTCGCCCACACACCCAAAATTACCAAAATCAGAAGAAACGGTTTTCACCCTCAAACAATTGGCGACCATAGGGGGAGACTAATCTCTCGGTTACAATATCAATTTCTCAATTCCCGATTTTATCTTTCAACTCTGATCTCAAGATGGTAGAACTCAGGTCAGGATCAGCAACAAACCCTGAGAACACTGGTGCCAAAATTATTCTCGGCGTTAATGTTTCTCCCAGTGGTGCTAATACGCCAACTGTCAACACCAACAACATGGAGAATGTTCCTTCAGGTGTTACACCTCCAATCACCAGAGCCAGAGCCTCTTCCGCGAAAAATGCTCCTTCGGGTGTTACACCTCCAATCACCAGAGCCAGAGCCGCTGCCGCCGCTCCCAATATTCCGTCAAGTATGACACCTCCAACCGTCACCAGAGCCGCAGCTACTCCGTCGTCAGGACGAGAAACTGGAGGAACCAGAGGAAGCCGACCCTATATTACTATTGCTGATTTGATGGAAAGACGGGAGGTTCTCGCTAGAGCTCAGACGAACATGGCCTCAACTCAGAAGGAGGTAATTGTTTTTCTCAAGACACTAACGGAGAGGCTACCACAATAATCGCGCCAGCCAGAGCCAATGAAGAACACCTCCAATACCCCCGGCGCCAGCACCTCAACAGGGCGCACCTTTGTAGGTGAAGAGATTCTCCCAAGAACTCCAGCGGAAGGAAACCAACCGTCCAATTTTGTCACACGAGAATATTTGGAACGACTTCTCCGAAATCGAGACAAAAGCGATTCCATGGACATACATCAACATCAACCCCCGTATCCTCCGGAAGTACAAGGAATTCCTTTTCCAAGGGGGTACTCTTCCCCTCAATTCTCTTTGTACGACGGCACCGGTAATGCACGTGAACATGTCTCTCGATTCTTGGAGTCCCTGGGGGAGCACGAATACAATCACGTTCTCCGTTTGAGGGAGTTTTCGAAATCACTTACTGGAAGAGCATACACATGGTACAACAACATTACGCCAGGCAGCATCTCCAACTGGTCTGACATGGTTGCGGCTTTGTACAGGAAGTACTTCTTTGTATCTGAGAAAATTACCTTCTCAGATCTAGTAAGGATGCTCCAACGAAACAACGAACATCCAAATGATTTCGTCAAAAGATTCAGAATTCAAGCGCTAGATTGTCATGACTCAAACGTGACTGAATAACAATTGGTGGATTCTTGCATCAATGGGATGATTCCCATCTACCGCGCCTTACTAGAGAATCTGCGATTCCAGACATTCTCTGAACTTCATGAAGATGCAAAACAGTCGGCCACAACAGCATCAGCGTTGTTGGAAAGAACAAAGCCAACCAGAAGCGAGGATGCACGTAAAACTCGAGGGAATAGACGCCTCATCAATAAGCAATACAACACTGGTCCCTCCTCTGTGAGCGTGATAGACGAAGGAGGAAAAGGAAGGCTCCAGAGGCAGAACAACAATCCAAACGCGCAGCGCCAGCGCGACAGGCAGCTCCGTCACGGAAGACCACCGCTAAAGCTCCCATGAGACATCAAAAAGCTGGAGAAAACGTCTTGGATTTCCCGTTACCAATCGAGGAAGTGATTGAACTCTTAGAAGCATGGATCCAAGACGACGCCATCAGACTACCTCCTACCAGGCGCCCACCAACCGAAGCGGAAATAGTAAACCCCAAATATTACCGCTACCACAGATTTGTCCACCACCCGACCAACGACTGCAAGAAGCTAAAGCATATCTTCAAAGAAAAGATAGAAGCAGGGGAGCTTCAACTGGGAAATGAAGGAGTTCACAGAGATCCACTTCCAGTCAGAAGTTGCATGGTCTCTAGGGACTCTGTACACGAGACTGTGCAATCCATAATGCAGCATGTGTGCGAAATTCTCTATCTCTCCAAGACACATCGTCAAGATATCTTCAAAGCCCTTAATCGTGTTGCATCGGGCAAGCGACTCTTTCCTACTGAAGAAACCACGCCAGAACCCCAAACTCTCTCGGGAAACAGTGCTGGAAAATACAACTGGGGACTGTTGACCACGGTTTATCTGATGGACGCCGAGCTCTACAACACATTAATCGACGCGGCCTCTGACTTCAACATCATTTCCATCAAAACCCTGAGATCTGCGGGAGTTTCAAAGCAGGAGGCTACCCGTTCCCCAACTGTGGTCAAAAACTTGGAAGGGGAGGCGATGGATGCATATGGCTACATCAATCTTGAAATCAAGGTGGGAGACACTCTAACACATGGCAAATTACACATCGTCAAAGAACTCTCAAATTACGACATGATTCTGGGGTGCGCATGGGTACACAACAACAAAGTGAAGTTAAGAGCATCCCCTCTGCCGATGACGGTACCCGAAAGAATTTCCAACAAGCCATCCAACTTTGAAGATTACATGTTGTCGTATCAACAACTTACCAATGTAACTCAATTGCCTGGAGAAAGCCCGTCGACGTTCATCCGAAGATTCCGAGCACAAGTAAGCCTGGTTAAACAACCCTTTCTGCACCCAGTCACCTCTCCTCTCAGCCAGGCGTGGGGACTCGGTCCGATTATCAACCCGGGCGTCATTAGGAGATGTGAATGGGACGTTGGGCCTTTCAAGCGCTTTGTCAAAAATCTGGAAGCGGTCACAACCAAAGATGACGAGCCCAAAAATCAAGTGGTTGCGCAACGCCTAAACCCGTTTCATATTGGAGATGTGGTAGTCAAGACGACCTCGTTTCAAGTTGGAGATATAACGATGAAGATAGCCGCTCGACCCGATCCGCCTAAAGAAAAGGAATACGAGCCATACCTGGTGGCGGATGTTATCTTGGGTGGTTACTGCAAACTCATCAATACCGACAAATTGGAAGATGTGACAATTCACTCGCGATGGCTCAAACCCTTCAATACCTAAAACGCTATGCTACCTTCACCTCCAGCGTTATTCTTTCAGCATTTGCTTCAGCATTTTTCCCTTTTCATGCAATGTTTGTAACTTCTCTAAAATGGTTGCAACGCTTGCATTCATAAGCAGAGTTTTCAATTTCAATTAAAATAACATATTTCCTTAAAAAGTTTTCCAAACCGTCTTAAAGGAAAAATACTGAGTAAACCCAAACTCTCACATAGTCACTACCCGGCGATTGAAAACCAGAGAAACCAAACCACCACAAAAATATCTATTCAAAAGTACTGAAGGAGGGAATATGCCAGGAAGATGATCATCAGGCGGCAGAACATATATCTTTTCAAAAATATCTGACTTCAAATCTCACCTAACGCTCCACTAGTTTTCGGGATGTGTGACAACGATGCTGCTACAAGGGAGAACCAAGAAACAGGTCGGTCGAACCTTTAAACCATTGTTGTTATTTCCCCTGTTTTGAGTTACTATGGGTGATGTCGGCGTTCGGGGGCATTGGCTGCGCAGCAGGCCGGCTAGTACCTGTGGCAAATTCCATCCACATTATTTGTGTACGACGTCTGTCCATCTACTGGGTGGCTAGAAGGGGCGAGCAACTTATTTTCACATAAAGGGTCTTTGGATCTTTTCAGTATGAAGGTTTTATTAATTCATTCAGAGATGTGAAACCATAAAAGCTGAATAATAGAATGTTACTTGGTGAAGCCCTAACTTCGTCATGGAAACAAGAAAGTGAAAGTAAACCTTTGGAATATCAAAAGCGGCTACACGCCGAGAAGAAATAGCAAAAGTGGAAAAACTGGTCGTTAACGGCAGACGCCTGGATCAATAACGCCTTCATCAGAGCTTTTTCAAGCACTTTCTCCAGCACCTTCTCTGGCAGCAAACGTTCCATCTAGACGCCGCTTCGGCAGCAGCGACTCCAGCATCCCACCCAGAAGCCGCCTCAGCATCAACAACCGCAACTTTCCATCCAAAGGACGCCTCAGCAGCAGCTTCCACATCCTGTCCGGCGTTTGTTTCAACAACAGTCCCAGCGTATGTTTCCGTGGCTTCTCCAACGGCTCCAACATATGTTGCCTATGTCTCCTCGTCCGCCTCAACGTCTTCCTCAGCGGTCGCTTCAACGACCCTGACAACAGTTTCGGCGTCCACTCCAGAAGTTGCTTCAGTTTCGTAAACCGTGTCGACATCTTCTTCATGAGCTTTTCCAGCAGCTCCTTGAGGATGTCCCGGTTCGTCTGCATCAAGGTCAAGGATTACAATACCACTGTGGACAGGTTAATTAAACTAACTCTCACCTAAAAGTTTCATGGGCTCCGTCCTCCACCGTTTCAACCGAGAGGCGAATCGTTCAGCCCTAGCACTGGGTTGTAGAGAAGTTTCGTTACTCTGAGATCTCCCAACACGCTGGGATGCTTCATCATGTCTCCAATTTTCCTCCATATCCACTGAAGCCATGAGATTCTGAACACACATCCGCACTTTGCACAAATGGGCGAGATACATGCCTTGGATAATCTCGTCATCCTCGCGAAACAGAGAATCAATTCTATCTAATACCTCATCATGAGAAGAAAACTGGGTTTCGTCGGGTTCAGAATTTCTCTCCGGAGAGGTACGATCCTCACTGGAATAACAATAAATTTTATTATGTGCTACACAAAATAAAATAAAATAATAATAACAATAAATTTTACCACGTTCGCACCGGCAATCTACATGATGAGGAAGACAAAATGGGAACTAAGAGCATAAACACGAGACAGTACCTCTGAAGAGGATGGACGCGATTTTAGGATAATATGTATGAACGAATGATTCAAGATCACCTCTTATATTCAGCAAAAAATCCTTTTACCAGCCGTGAATTAGGGCTTCAAACGCGTGATACCAGCTGGACGACCCCCATTTGTGGCCAATCAAGTTGCTCTAAACTTGCCACCATACGTTAAAGGCCAAACACACCCTGTCGCGCCACCTTGCTAAACTGACAAGCCAAACGCGCCCTACCACAACAACATATTGGTCGGCATGCCAACATGCCACTCTACCGCGGTAGCATGCCAACATGACACTCTACCGCAGTAGCATGCCAACATGCCACTCTACCGCAACAACTTCGCAAACATGCCACTTCGTGGCAACCTGCCATAAATAGCCACCCACGGCAATTCCTACTCTTATGGCCGTTTCCACAATATGGCCTTGCCATAGTTCCTTTGGCATAGCCATGGCGCCATTTGCACAAAAGTAGCGCCATGCCGCAGCCGCACGCCATGTGCACTAATTAGGTTTTCGACAAACCCTAATTTGAGCAAATTGCTACCAAAGCCAAATAACGTTCCCAGAGCAACGGGATTGGTGTGGCAACAGGGCCAATGTTTCCACGCCACATGTGGGTCCGACTCCACGGAGCCTTGGCCACGCCAAGCCCTAATTCTTCCACGGAGAATTATTCCACGACGCCTTGGCCAGGCCAAGCCCTAATTCTTCCACGACGCCTTGGCCACGCCAAGCCCTAATTCTTCCACGGAGAATTCTTCTACGACGCCTTGGCCACGCCAAGCCCTAATCTTTCCACGACGCCAAGACTTGGCCACGCCAAATTCTTCCACGACGCCAAACCCTAACTTTGGCCACGGAGCCAATTTTTAGCTTTGGCCATGCCGCAACATCACCGGCATACCGCTATGCCACGGCTACGTCATTACCGTGTCGCAACATCACTGGCATACTGCTATGTCACAGCTACGTTATTAGCATGCCGATATGCCAAGGCTACGCCATTGGCATGCCATTATGCCATGGCTACGCCACTGGCATGCCATTAGCATGTTGCGGACGCCACTTCGCTATGCAACAAGATGTGGCTATAATCAATGGCCATCCTTCTTCATGAGATGTAATCTCAGTCATCCAAGTTCGTCATTAAACTGATGGACTTGTGGCAACTCTTAGGCGACCAGCCGTCTAAACCCAACATCCATGGCTACGTCAGGCACCTCTTGCACCATCGTGCTACTGGCATGCACAAGTCATGCCGCAATGCCACTGCGCCATTATCAGGCACCAACACAAGGTAGCCACGATCAACGGCTATCCTTATTCATAAGATACGATCTCGGCCATCGAAGTTTGCCACCGAGATGGTAAGCTCGGGACAAGTTTTAGGCGACTAACCAAAACGAGCCTAGCATCACATGTTATTTACCTGCGGCAAGCCTCTCGATTTTAACTTGCCACACGTAGCAAAGTGCTACATGTTTTCCACGAAAACACTCGAGACATCAAAATATATCACAAACTGGGGGATGCTCATCAGGGTATTGGTCTGGCGGTTTACAGCGTGCGGCGTGCAATGCGCCTGTTACAAGAAAGTGTCATGAAGTAGGATAATTAGTGGTGGTGAAAATTAACGGTGTAAAAAATCACTTCCCTCATCATGGAAGCATAACGTCTGGCAGTTACACGTTACTCTTTTCTTCCACCACTCAATCGTTTCCATTTCCTACGAGACCAGGGTACATTTCACTATGACTTGTATAAATAGGTCTCACATATTTCCACCAAACAACAAGTTTTGGTCATGAGAACAATACCACATCCAGAAATCATCTGATAGCTTTCTCACTCAGCTAGCCAGTTCAACTTTCTGATACAAGTCGGAAAACGCCCACACTTCCAGAATCAACTATTCTGGTCTCAACATTTTCTTCGCTTCCCTCCCTAAGATCAACCCTTCTCCTTCACTTTGTGACCGAAGCAAGCCTGGAACGACCATTTCTTGGTATAAGTCAGGATTATACAGATTGATCTCTCGAATCAAAAGTACTCCCGTGTAGTACATTGTTTAGGGTTTATATTCGTTTCTCACCCACACACCCAAAATTACCAAAATCAGCAGAAACGGTTTTCACCCTCAAACAATAGGAATGTTATTATAGAAATTTGGTAGATAATATATATATAGTTTGCTATTGAGAAGTGTTGAAGAACCTCAATGATATTCTAAAAGTATCAATTTTTGATATGTCAGAGCTGCTTCATATCAATAAATATTATAATTTTGGTTGTTGGAAAGTCATTGTGTTACTCTTGTTATGTTAATTATTTATATTTTACTAATCTAAATTTTAAAACTAAGTTGTATAGCTCATGTTCAACATTTATCCATTTTCGTTTATAATTTATTTAGATCCGCAAATCCATCTGTATCCAATCTTCTCACCTGCGGATATCACATCCGACTGGTAATGGATCGAACATGGGTGAAATTCTCAAATCTGCCAATTGCGTGGTTGGAGGTAGGTGATACTGAATTTGCATCCACTCATCCGTTGCTCATCCCTACAAACTGAGAATATGCTAGAAGGTGAGGCCCATTTGATATTGAGTTACACACTGATTAAGAAACAGAGGATACATATCCAGCCATATGTGTTTGTTGCGACGTGTCCGAGTATTTGAGTCTTATCGGCAACAAAGTTTGCTAACGCGTCAGCTAGTTGGTTTGCTTCTCTGTAGATGTGAAATATATCCCACTGTGGTACAGTAATTCCTTTATTTTGCGGATGAGCGGTTGAATGTGTCATGGAGACGTGGTGTTGGTGGTGAGGTAGAAAACGAGTGATAGGGAATCAATCTCAATTATGAGAGATGAGAAGTTCATGAGACATGTTTCATGTAGCCCAATTAGTAGACCTCTCGTCTCTGCCATAGTTGCAGAGGTAAAGCCAAGTGTTTCTGTTATAGAGAACAAAACCTTTCCTTTTGCGTAGCACAAAACTGCTCATGCTTCAGCTATGTCAGGGTTATTTCTCGAAGCGTCATCACAATTCAATTTGGGGGACCAGGTAACGAAGGAGTCCATCCTACATAAGCCATGTAACTTATAGCACTATGGTTTCTGTTGCGACTGGTTGGAGGTATCCGCGAAGCTAATGGTGGTTAATTTAGTTTTTCCCACATGTATTCAGCTGCTCCTTTTGTGATCAATAACTTGGTTATGTTTGGTGGCTCATTGCTCTGTTGAAATATTGATTTGTTTTTTTGGTCTATATGTGTCATAATGTGTAACATAGATGAGTTGTGACTTCAGCTGGTGGAGAGGGTGCAGAGGATGAAGAAAATTCCCCATATTGGTTGTAGCAGTGATTTTTAAAGTTATGGTTGGGAATTGTCTCTATAAAAAGGTCCTTATCTGGCTCCATATAAATTGAGCTTTAATTTGGACAAGAGAAAAAAAAATATGTGTTATGGCTTCAGAAAATTCAGACACATATGAGAGTCTATGATTTGTCGATGGTGGAGAAGTTCTCTATTAGGTAAGGCATTGTGCAGAATTTCCACACAAAAATTTGAATGTTAGGTGGACAAGGAAGAGTCCATATGAAGCTCTTAGAGTTGGGTTGTCTTCTTGGTGGAAGAGTCTATAAGCCGATTTAACCGAGTAAGCTCCTATTTTTGTAGGGTACCAAACTAGTTTGTCTCTAGATGGGTTTGATGGTTATTGGTATAGCGATGATTTTCAAGGTGTTTACTGGATCAATGATGGTGTTGATGAGCTGAGTATTCCAGGAATTAGTTGTTAGATTGATGAGCTGAGCCACATTCTGGAGATTTGAGGCAGTATTGTTGGGTATTGATTTAGTTCCTGGAATTCATTGTTGAGACCAGATTTTGGTTTGATCACCTGATCTTATTTGGTGAAATAAACCTAAATCTCCACATAGGATTAGGGTTTGAGTTGGTGATTGAAATGGGGTCGAGCAATGAAGAGGTAAAGAGGTACTTCCCATAACAGCTTGAGGACCAGATTGTGTCATGGTTAACCCATAATATTTTAAGTATTAGAGCTTTGTTCATTGTTTCTCTTGATCTAATACCTAGACCTCCTGCTGATTTATTCATAGACATTATATTTCAATTGATTGGGTGGAGTTTCCTAGTATTTTTCTTATGCCCCCAAAAGAAGTTCATTTTAATTTGATCAATTTTTTTTTGTCAATGTGTTTTGGCAGGAGAGCAGTTTGCGTAATATGGTCTTCATGCTAGGTTTAACAAAGTAATTTTCCATCGTTGTAGCTTGTCTGTCAGTCTTCGCAGTAGAGGTTTATATACTTCCTTGGACATTCTACCATGAGGAATAGGTACACCGACGTAAGTGGGAGGTATTGAGATGGTAGTGAAATAGAAAACTGACTGAAGTGTATTAGTGATTTGATGAGATGGTAGTTGAGGGTGGCGAATGATACAAGATTTTGTGGCATTAATTTGTCGTCTTGCATAGTCAGCGTACATGTTTAGGACATGAATGAGGTTGTAACCATGGTTGGAGTTTCCATGACAGGTGAGGATTAAATCGTTTGTGTACATCAAGTGAGTAATATGTGTTGAGTTTTTTGAGATTTTTATACCTTATATCTGACCTTGTTGTTCCAGATTAATCAGGTTAGTCGAGAGGATTTCACCACACATGATGAAGATGAACGGGGATAATGGGTGTCCTTGGCGAATGCCACAGTTAGGTTGCATGAAGCTATGAGGAGCACCATTAATCTTTACATCTAAAGCCACACTCTTGATGTATAACATGATTCTGCTAATAATCCAATTTGGTAATCCCAAAGTTGTCATTGATCTTTCAATGAACTGCCTGTCAAGCTTGTCATATGCCTTATGAATGTCGAGTTTCATAGTAAATTTTGGTTGTTGACCTAGTTGAGATGTTGGAATATTTCCATAGCCAAGGAGATATTATCTTGAATGGATCTTTTTGGGATGAAAACACTCTGATGCGCATACATCTACTGATATTAGATTTTATCTACTGATACATAAGGGTGAATACAATGGAGAGGGACATTGTACTAATTCAAAATACAATAAAAAGGTGTTGCTTGTTTATCCAGTTTATCAGTAGCCGCATTTGTTGATCTTTGGACAAAATGAAAACCCTAAAAATTTGTACAAGTCTCTACAGCCGTCATTGCCTCCTCAAGAACAGCCTTATTCCTCAAAAAGATTGGAGAATTGATCCCATTAATATAGTCAAATAAAAGTTTACAGCCTCCTTCAATTGTAAAGTTACTCATGTTGGTTTCTCTGGCTCACTACAATACCTGAAGAACTCTTAATGCTTCTGCCTCTTATGGTCTAATGCTGATGTTGGTCATGATCTTCTTGCTTCAAAATTGCCTGCATCATCTCTCAAAATTAGAGCAAAACCATATGTTTTTGTCTTTAAAATCCAAGCAGCGACAATATTAATCTTATGATTCATAACTTCAGGTTGGACCCATTTTCCAGGTTCTTTCCTGGGTTCAGAAACTTTTCACAATGTTTTGTTTTTAGTTTTAGTCCAGAAGTATAATTATCTCTGAATTGCTAAATCTACCTACATCGGGTTATCATATTTTCAAAATTAACCACATTTTGGAAATTGCTAACTACTTCAATAGTCTAGGGATCCCTAGGTTGTTGCATCCAGGTTTTATAAATGTCTAGATATTTATCCAATTATATTTATTAGTGGAAGGAAGGTTTTTCTATGGAAATAAAATCTTCTTCAAACTGAGTTGTACAAGTGTCGAGCTTCTTTTAACAAGATAAGTATTTGGACCATGCACATGAAGTGGGCTTAATAGCTCGTCAGCCCAATTACCGTAAATAAAATATTGGTTCATGGGTTGATGTCTAAGCCCATGAAGAGTTGTTAACCTGATCTGCTATCTTTTATACTGAGAAGATCAGGTATAACCTGGAAGTTACGGATCCTCAGAAAAATAAGCAATCAGTTACTGAGAAGACCAGGTATAACATGGAAGTTACATATCCCTAAAAAAGGGGGAATCAGTCAAAGAAGAGACCATGTACATAATCAAACCCTGGAGGTTAGAAATCCATAGAATAGAGGGGAATCAAAGAAGACCAGATATAACCTGGAAGTTAGAGATCCTAGAAAAAAGGTAAATTGGTTTGGAGCGGGATGAACCTGAAGATCATTTGGTCCAGGTACATAGTCAAAATGTATTCAGAAAAATATTTGAATGGATACAATTCATCCACAACCTATAAACAGGGGCCGAATTTCAACAAGAGAAGTACACATTTCTAATCATTTTCTCTCCATAAAAACCTGCTTAGAGCTCTTACTCATTAAGGCATCAGCGTTTCTTTGCAGGTACCCCCACTTTCATTTACCAACAATTATTGGAGAGAAAAAGTTAATGAGGAGTTGATTCACTAAGTAGATGAAGTTTTTTTATCTACCAAGAGCATATCACGAAGAATATTGATGAGTCATCTAACGACTTAAATTTTATGTCCATATACAAATATCGAGGATTGTTGTATAAATATTTTTGCTACAACATCTTTTGGCACACAGTGGGGCAGAGAATAAATTTTCAAACAAAATCAACATTCATGGCTACATCACAGGCAAGTCGGAATAATAGAAAAAACAAAAGAAAAAGAGATCTATGGAGCAGACAAGTATAATTGGAGACAGTGTCTTCTCATAGTAATTTGGAAAGTAATGATAATACTAATTAAAATGAAAGATATTGATTGTCCTGGGTTGGTATCGAGGCAATTAAGAGCAGAAGCAAAAAAAAAAAAAAAAGAAACAAAGGTACACGAGCAATGACTTTAATAAAGTTCTCTCAATTATTTATATGCGAAGGTAGTCAAAGTTGTTGCACATGTGGTCGTGAAAAATGGAGCAGAAATAGTGACGAGTCACAATCAATCTTCTTTTGGGAATATCTAGTTCTCTTGTGATAAGGGAGTCGACACTCTTGGTTGGATAAGATAAACAACTAGTCTAAAGAGCAATTGCAGTGGTGCGATCAAAACCAAAGATTAAAGATCAAATAAAAGACCAAAATTTGGGTTTAGTCCGTGTTGTGACGTAACGGTACATGATTAAAATTTCGTCAGGCGGACTTTAAAATTCCGTCACATTAAAATTTCATCAGGCGGACTTTAAAAGTCCGCCCCATTTTTTGTAAATTTCATCAGACGGACTTTAAAAGTCCGCCCCATTAAAATTTCATCAGGCGTACTTTAAAAGTCCGCCCCATTCTTTGTAAATTTTAACAGGCGGACTTTAAAAGTCCGCCTCATTCTTTTTTTTTTATTTATTTAATTAAAATTTCATCGGGCGTAATTTAAATCTCCGCCCGTTAACAAGCGTACTTTAAATTTACGCCCAGCAACAAGCGTACTTTAAATTTACGCCCGACTATATTAGAATTTGGGATTTGGTCGCGACCATATTTGGTCTGGAATTTGATCTTTGGTTGGGATTTGATCTTTACTCCGTCCCACTGTGTTACGATCTCATCCCAAATTTTTGGTTATACTCGCCCACTGTGGATGCTCAAAGGAAGAACAAAGACTTACCCAAAATAATGGGACCTATATCACATGTGCTGTAATCATTTTGTCATGAATGACACCAACATTTCAACATCAAAAGAATAATTATTTTATGGTCCCACTTGAAAGCTCAATAGGTGGGTTAATCAGTATTCACTTGGAGATTAAAAGGTGTTGCTGGGGTAAACTATTGTCCATATTCTCATGCAGTGTCAAGTTGTTGTAACCTCATGAAACATCCTCATTTCTTAGCTAACCAAATCAATCTCCGCACAACCTCCCCCCATCACCCTGATGCCAAAAACAACAATCACACAATTCCTTCAATGTAGAGCCCCCCTCTATTGCCTCTTCCTCTTGTTTTCTTCTTTGGTCCTTATGAATAGCTAGAACTGAATTGATCGTTCATTACAAACAGCCGAACCCAAGAAATACAGCATGCACAAATGACCCCATGCCTTCAACAAGACTTTTTTTGGGCATGATGGCTATCGTAGGCACAACAAATTAATAAATATATTTCCCACTAATTAACTGGTAATATAGCGGTAGTAAGAGATCGTTCCCACGGAGAGCCGTGTAATTGATAGGTTATTTGTATCAGCAAAATAAAGTAAATCACAAAGGGGATTGGTTTTAAGATAAATAAAGAGACAATAAGAAGAAAGGGATGATTAAGGAATCCTTCGTCGTTACCAAGCGTTAACGAGATTAAAATACTTATCTATTGTTCGTAAGAACCATTCATCACCAACCGTAGAATAACAGCTAGATCAGTATTATCCCAAAAACTCCTTCAATCATTGGATACATAAGTTTTCGACTACCTGATTCTATCCAACGAACCACCAAGTAGTAGATCACTCAAGGTGTAATCCAATCGAACGCCTTAAGCTTTGTGAATTTAGGTTGATCCCAGTAATTAAACTCTTAGATCAAGGTTTACTTGCTGGTGTTGTCTTCACACACGACTGCTCCACAGAATCCCTCTGTAAGGTCTCGCGATTTCTACTTGTGTAGGGAGTTAATCGACGATTACTTATCTCATAACTTCTACCAGCGATAGAACAATCAATAAACTAATCTAGTATGCATCCCAAATCAATCTAAGAATCACTCATAAACCCTAGATATGGTAAAGACAAACGATGATGATAAAAACTCTCAATAGATTTGTATTATTAATAAAGCTTCACGCTTAGAACATTGAATTCATCCTTAATCAATAAAGGATTTAGCTACTCATATTACAAAGAAGATGAATAATGGTGGTTTCCCCCTAAAGGGGTAAACCCTAGCTTATGATATGAGATTTTTCGATTAATATGTGAAAAGCCTAATACTTATTTTTATAGGTTTACATTGCTTGGACATCAAGTATCTAGTTCGGTTCAAGAACCCGACCCGAAAATACCAAATAAAGACCCTAACCGTGACCTTAGGCCTTCATAAGTATGCATACCCGTTTTTATACTTGTTAAGTATGTGTACCGGTATCCGTACCTCAAATAACTCAAATTGCAGCAGAAATTTTCGGAACTAAGGTATGCTTACCCGTTTGCATACTTTACTATCTTCGGTATCCAATAAAAAGCTTGTTTTGACCACAACTTCTTCGTCCGAACTCGGAATGACCTCATTCTTTTTATCTTTCAATTCTCTTTAAGATGGTAATGAGAAATCCTTAATTTGAATGAGTTAAGATCGGTCTTTGGCCCGTCTCTTGATTTTGAGCGTTTTGCTCCTTTTCGTCGCACTTCTTCCACTTTTCTTGGACTTGGGCACTTGGATACTTGAAATACTTCTCTTCAAAGCTCTTTTCAGCAATTTGTAGCTCCTTTTTGAATGATTCACCTAATATAGGTGTAGATGGGGAAAAACGATTTGCTGGTTTTTAAGGAATTGAGGAGACGACCGTACGGAGGAGACTCCTCGAACCGAGCGAAATGTTAAACCTCACACAGATGCACCGCTGCAAAGGGGGTGCTTTAGATTCGAGAGATCAATCTATAGTACTCCGTCCCAAATCAAGACAATGACCGTTCCAGAGTAAATTCGGTCACAAGAGAGGATGGGTTGATCTGTAGGAGGGAAGCTGATAAATGTGTGGAATCAATGGTAATCAAAGATTGTGGGTGTGTGAATTCTGAATACGATAAGCTCCGAGTGATTTAAATTGCTCAATTGAGAGTAGTTGCTCAATTGATGAGTTGATGATCTTGTGTTGTCAGTTTGACGTGAGATTGATGATACTGTTGATGATTCAGTCATGATTCAGAGACTTATTTATATTGCTGGAATTGTAGACACCATGATTCCATGAAGTGTGACAGTTGATGGAATCAAGGAGTGGGGAAGTGGAGATCGTGTTTGAAACCAATTGCTCAACGTGTGGAGACTTGGTCGATTTTCCACCCACTACCTCGTGAATTCCTTCAACTGATTGCACGACTTGCTCACATTCCATCGTGTGTTTGAACACACGTGCCGTAGACCGCCAGACCAAAACCCTAAGTGATATCCCCCAAGTGACACGATTGACGTCTCGTGGTTTGTTAGTCAATTGATGACTTCGTGGTTTGATGGGACGATGAGTCCATGTAGTCATTGAGTTGAACATGATGTTCTGAAACTCGTGAATTGAACATGTCATGAGACAGAGATATAGTTCTTACGATGAAGTGAGCAAGTATTGCTCATTCGATGGATCGTTGAATATTGATTGTTGAACCAATATTCCTTGGTTTGAGCAAATATTTATCATCTGAGCAAGTGTTGCTCATGTGATGAATTGTTGAATATTTGATCGTCTGAGCATGTGTTGCTCATCTGATGGGTTATTGGCAGCGTACCAAAAATATTAATTAGAATACTGGTCGTTGAACCGAGCATAATTAATAAAATTAATGACCATGAGGTCGTCGTAAAATTATTAAGGTTGGAATCTGGAATGATGATCCTTGGATTCAGAAACCCCTAATCTGATCAATTGATGATCAATTCATGGTTCGTCAGAAGTTTAACCATGGGACGAAGGAGAGAGTGACTACACGGGACCGTGGATAAACCATGTAGTGTCCATATGCTCATGTGAGCAAATACAAATAATTCCTGAAGAGTTGACGATTTGTTGATGAAAGAATGATTAAATGCTGGTTTAATCATTTATTCGAAAATGCTCGTCTGAGCTTTAGGTGAGAAAACCTAATTAATTATGACGAGGCGAGGGACCGACCATGGAGTCATGAAACCGGACCTGGGTTGACCCGTGACCGCCTGATGATCACTTCATGAAAATCCAAAGTGTTTGGGAGAGTTTTGGACCTAATACGAGCAATTGTGCAAATTAGGTCAAAACTGTGAAAATTGATGGGACCGGCTTCCGTGAGCCAAAGAGCCAATCTTGGTCGGTCAAGATAGCGTGATCGTGTTCCCAAGGCATCCTCGTCTCAGTCCTGAGAATTTTGATATTTTCTGACGTGCAATTGAGCATCCATTTGTGAAAATATGCCAAAATTAGGGTTTCGACGAAACTGAGGAAAAACACCATGAGATGATGAAAAATAATTATAAAATAAGGAATGAGGAGGCGTGGGACCGCCGTGGTCAAGGCATGGTCGGCCGGTCGTGACCTAGGTCACGTGGTGCCTTTTCCTTAATTTTATAATATTTTGATGATTTTTTGAAAAATTCATGAATTTTGAGAAATTTGATGAATTTTGGGAGATTCCATGAATTGAAGGAGTTTTCATGAGTTCAAGGAATCAAAAGATATTAAAATAATAAAACAAGGGCGTGTGGGACCGTGGAAGGCATGACTGGCCGGCCAGGGCCCGGTCCCACAAGTTTTCCTAATTTTATAATGATTTTATGAAAAATTCATGAATTTTGAGAAATTTGATGAATTTAGGGAGTTTCCATGAACTGAAGGAGTTTTCATGAGTTCAGGGAAGCAAAAAATATTAAAATAATAAAACAAGGGCGTGTGGGACCGTGGAAGGCATGGCCGGACGGCTTGGGCCCGGTCCCACGAGTTTTCATGATTTTTTAATATTTTTTAGGTATTTTTGATGATTTGAGGGAATTTTTCCTAATTTGAGAGAAATACCATGAAATCAAGGAATTTGATGAATTCAAGGAAAACTAATAATAAAATAATAAAAAAAAGGGGTGTGTGGGACCGGCTAGGGCATGGCCGGCCGGCCAAGGCCCGGTCCCACAAGTTTTCATAATTTATTTTATTATTATTTGATGATTTATGCAAAAATACCATGAAATCAAGGAGTTTTTTCATGAAATTAGAGAAATAATAATAATAATAATAAAATAATAAGGAACCGTGGGTGTGGGGCCGGTTGGGACCAAGGCATGGCCGTTTGGCCAATGGTCACGCCCCACACTCCTTTCCTTAATTTTATATTATTTTTATGGATTTATGGAATTACCATGAAACCGAGGAGTTTCCTCGAGACGAAGGAAATTTGATAAAATGAGAGAATTTTCATCAAATCATGAAAAATAATAAAAATGCATTAAAATATAAAAACTGGCGTGGGATTGACCACGACACGGTCGGTCGTGTATCCGTGCTCCCAGCACCCTGGTCAATATTTTAATTATTTATTATTTTCTTCTCTATTTTGCATAGGTTCATCGTTTCGTTGTATTTTTGAAATACTCGTTCGTGCGGTGACTGTTAGTGTATCATCGTTGAATACACTTTTACCATATGAATCGGGGCTTACTTAGAGGTAGCTCAGATGCCCGGTTGTTGATTATTTATTACCAATTGTGGAATTCGATGGAGAATAATTCACAAAACTGAGCAATAAGATGTTGATTATTAATTCATAGGATCAGCTGAGGATTCGACTACGAATTCAGAATAATAAAGTGAGCATTACCATTCCATGGTATCATAGATTCGACCATAGAATCAGAGTAATTAAGATTTATCTATTACCATTTATGAGACCAGTTGTGGATTCGATCATGAAATCGGAGTAATGAGATAATATAGTTATTGCTATTCTATGAGATAAATCCGTGGATTCGATCATAGAATCAAAATAATTGTTATCGCCATTCCATGGGACCAGTCGTGGATTCGACCATGGAATAGGAGCAATTAGGAATAATTAACTTTGTGGCTCCATACTGTAGAGCAAGCTGTCTAGGAGCATTAATCATCCCGATATGAGCTTGTCGGTAAGTCATATCTTTTATATAGTCAGGGTAAACTCGTTGTTTGTTCCTGAAGACGTTATCGCTCTATACTAGCAGAGCAAGCTGTCTAGGAGCCGTCCATCACGTGATGCTATATAGAAATAATCACTGAAAGTATTTAGTATTCATGAGATATGCCGCTGTCCAGTCGTGAGACTTCATATCTACATGTACTCTGAGAGAAAGTACTCTCTGTTGAGAATTCGATGAGAGACTCGTGTCTCGACACTCACGTCCGATTGCTGAATCAGAGTTTCGTATGATTATGAGTTTACGAATTTAGCCTTTGTCGAAAATCCACCATCTACATTAAGTCCCCTGCTTACTGAGGAAAGTTGTGTTCCTCAGTCAGCATTAAATGGTGGTTTTCCGGCCATAAATAATAATACCAGTAATTGAACTTAGTCTTGAGTTGAGACGTTACCGGATTTAGAGAGCACGAGCAAACCACGACTTGATGAAGGCTTTAATGTCATGATTGGAGCATCGTTTGATGAGCATAAATTGGTGTTGGACCGCTGGTTTGGATGACGAGTCCGCGGTCGGTTAGGATTCGCGGGTCGGGCCCAATAAGGAAATCCTTAGAAAATTAGGTTTTGGAAATAAAATTGATATAAAAGGGATTAATCCTTTTTTTTCCTTCACACATGGCCAGCACCTTCATCACCTCAGTGCCTTCACGCCAGCAGCAGGAGAAGACCGCCGCCAGCCGCCTTCTGTTCGCCGCCGACCAAATTCCAACCGACCAGGTACGTGTATTTTTATTATTTTTTATTTTTGCTTATGTTTATGATTCTCATGAGTTGTTCATGCTTTGATCATAATGAAGTTATATACATGTGTGTATATTAGTGTGAGTTTTATGAAAAAACCCTCGTTTTTGAAAACGTATGTTCGTTCGATCGTTAGTTTTGTAAACTAACTATAATCCCTGATTTAGGAGAGATTTTTTTTTTTAATATGAACCTAGGTCCAGTGATAAAACTTAGTGTATGAGCTTTCATGTATACCAAGGTTTCATCATAAAAGAAGTGAATTTTCATGAAATCGGAATAATCTTTCGTTTTAAAGACAAATAATGATGACACGAAGGAAAATATGTATGATGAACTTGTGTTCAGTGATAAAATTTTGCTTATGAGCTTTCATGTAAATACAAAACTTTATCATATGTATGATATGTGAGCTTTCACAATATTTTTTGAAATAAACCTTCGTTTTAAAGACAAATAACGACGATACGAAGGAAAAATAATTTTTTTTTAATATATGTATATGCAGCCGTGACATATATTGTGCATAATGTGATGATATATTTTATTTTCATGAGTTTATTTTCATCAAATAAAATCCTTGAGAGTTTATGTATGCAAGTTGCATTAATTGCTGTTTTTTCGAAAAAATCAGAAACGTGGGTTTTGAGGAACCTTCGAAGATAGACAATATATTTATGATGGAATATTTTATTGTTGTAAACTTCGTAGGTCAGTTGTGTGAATGTTCACATTATGAAAATTGTGTCAGTGATTTTATGAAAAATCAGTTTTGAAATTAACAAAGTTTCGTTCGTTTTTGCAGTTTTCGAAGAGACGAACGATTTTGAGGTGTTAACTCTAGCATTACTGTCACTATTGTTAGTGGAAGTATAAAAGGTAAGAGTTAAGAGTTACCATTATTGCTTGTATTTCCTTGATTTATATCTGGACAACATATTGAAGTAGAATGTAGTGTGAACCTTTTCAGCTACTTAGCAAAGATGTCCAATTCTCAAGCTGACGACGCCTCGAGGGAAGAGATGTGCGTTGATGATGGTATCTCCAGAGATGAGACATGCATGGATGAAAATTCCGTTGGGGGAGACGAAGACGAAATCCCTGGGATTAAGAATGTCCCGAATATAGATGATACATTCTTTGAGAAAAATATTCCAGGAGCCGAGCAACATTTGAAATCCCCAGTGTATCGTCTTTTGATAAATCCCAGAACTGTTACTCAGAAGAAATTGGTGACTCCTAAGACAGTGATTCGATTTTGTCTTAAACGAGGGGTCTTCGCCTCATCAATTATAGAGTTTAAGCTTTCTCGACGACCTTTGGAGAAATTTGCCGGCTGGGCGAGGCATATGTTGGGTTTTCCTCGTGTGAGGACCATGCTCGACCAGGCGCAGGTGACGAGAGCTATTCAAGCTTCTGGAGAGTTGTTCATTTATCATGACGCAAGTGGTATTGTGGCTCTGTTTGCTCACTGGTGCATTCCCACTCAAACTTTCATATGTAGATGGGGAGAATTTACCATTACCTTGGAAGACGTGGCTGCTCTGATGCATCTCCCGATCACGGGCAATCTTCCTGGGGATCTTTCAGATGAGGAAACCGCCGTTTCTCATGTCTTGAAAGCTGCAATGGAGAAAGCGAATAAGGTTGGTAATAAAGGATGCTATGCTTCCTGGTTGACACACTGGTGGCCCAAAGACGAGGTTTCTGATAACCCCATCGAAGATATGTTACCCATTGCTGCTTTCTTATGTTTGTGGTTGTCCAGAGACGTTTTTGAAGACAGTGGAAACTTGTTGAAGCCTTTTGTGATTCCCTTTGCTATTAAGATTGCTCAAGGTGAGAAACTTCCGATAGGTAGTTTATTCTTAGGCTCCTTGTATTACAACCTGGACTCCTTGATTATAGACTCCAGTGTGTCGTACGGCTCTATGAAGATTGAGTGTTATGCCAACACGATATTTCTTCAAGCTTTGATGTGGGAGCATTTTAAGAATTATGCAGCTACTCCACGTAATGTTCTGCAAGGATCGAATACTGATGCGCGCCATACTTTACCTGAGAAAGATAATGCTAGGATCATGCATTGGTCCACCAAGCAGCCTCGTTCCAAAATACGTTTTATTGATGTGTTAGATGAAGAATCTGAGTTCAATTTTCTCCCGTGGGTGTCAGTCCCTGATTATGTTTTTCAGCCGATGACTTTCAATACTGGAGAAGGCACGAGTTTGGCGTCTGGTGCGCATCTGAGTGATGGCGAAAGGTCTTTCATGTTGAGTTGCACTCCTGGTCATTTGCTATTAGTCACGTTTGGAGAGCTTTCAGTGGAGGAGTATAATATTGATAGAGCAGCTCGACAAATGGGTATGGATCAGTGTGTTCCAACCATACGGAGAAGGAAGCCATCAGTTGAGCAACTCAGGACTCATTTGGATCATACTCACGTGGAAGGGAGTAGCTACTGGTTTCCTGGTTCTGATAGATTCGCCTATGTAACCCCAGGTTATGTAGAATTCTGGGACCAGCAACTCGGGCGTTTGCGTGGCTTTGTAAGATTTCCCAGACCTCCATTCAAGGATCTTCCTTCGGCTGAGATGATTTCCAGTCGACCCAGATTGAAGTATCTTTCTGGTGATAAACGAAAGTCGTCTCCAGGATGCTCTCAGGTATGTTTCTTCATATAATCTTCACGAAATTATAAGAACTGTATTTTGATTACATTACTGGATTCCACCAAAGGATGGTCGTAATATACGACCTCGAATCAGTGTAGATTTCTCAGAGACTGAGGCGGTTATTCATGGTGGGGAAGGCAGGCATAAAGGTTATAACTTGTTACCCAATACCGTAAAGTCCCCAATTGGTGCTTTGGTGAGTTCCCAATATTTCTCACCGTGACTTTCATTGCTATTAACATTAGAATCATGAAGCCAATGTTGTTAATTTTGTTGCAGAATTTTACTCCATCGAGTCTTGAAGGTCTTCAATTTTCTGCTACTGAACAAGCAATCGATGATTTGAGTGGCAAAGAAACTGTAAGTATTTCTTCACATGTTCAAATATGGTGCTTCATAGATGAAAATATTGATTGTAGAGGACGTGTACAGGAGGATGTCGCAGTGGAGATGGAGAATTCTGGAATTCAATCATCCTCTGGGAATGGGAATGGAGGTAATTCCCAAGATTCGGAGCCGGATGGAAGTGATGTTCCTCTTGTCGTTGATGTGGACAACTCCAACCCCTTGGACACTTTGGAGACTCCTCAAGTAAGTATACATCCTGTATATTCTTCATAGAAGTATAAAAGTGCTGACTTGTGAATGAATGAATGAGAACCCATGTGAATATATGAAAACTTAGTCGAATTTCGTCGTCAGAAAATTCAGAACCCAGCTTTTTAGTAAAAACGCTGTAGAATCCTCGTCCGGAGTCGGATTTTGATGATCTGCATGTGCAAATTCAATTGTCGTGACCACGGTCTCGTGGTGACTTTTCCTTAATTTTATAATATTTTGATGATTTTTTGAAAAATTCATGAATTTTGAAAATTTGATGAATTTTGGGAGATTCCATGAATTGAAGGAGTTTTCATGAGTTCAAGGAACCAAAAGATATTAAAATAATAAAACAAGGGCGTGTGGGACCGTGGAAGGCATGACTGGACGGCCAGGGCCCGATCCCACAAGTTTTCCTAATTTTATAATGATTTTATGAAAAATTCATGAATTTTGAGAAATTTGATGAATTTAGGGAGTTTCCATGAACTGAAGGAGTTTTCATGAGTTCAGGGAAGCAAAAAATATTAAAATAATAAAACAAGGGCATGTGGGATCGTGGACGGCATGCCGGCCGACTTGTTCCCGATCCCACGAGTTTTCATGATTTTTTAATATTTTTTAGGTATTTTTGATGATTTGAGGGAATTTTTCCTAATTTGAGAGAAATACCATGAAATCAAGGAATTTGATGAATTCAAGGAAAACTAATAATAAAATAATAAAAAAAAGGGGTGTGTGGGACCGGCTAGGGCATGGCCGGCCGGCCAAGGCCCGGTCCCACAAGTTTTCATAATTTATTTTATTATTATTTGATGATTTATGCAAAAATACCATGAAATCAAGGAGTTTTTTCATGAAATTAGAGAAATAATAATAATAATAATAAAATAATAAGGAACCGTGGGTGTGGGGCCGGTTGGGACCAAGGCATGGCCGTTTGGACAATGGTCACGCCCCACACTCCTTTCCTTAATTTTATATTATTTTTATGGATTTATGGAATTACCATGAAACCGAGGAGTTTCCTCGAGACGAAGGAAATTTGATAAAATGAGAGAATTTTCATCAAATCATGAAAAATAATAAAAATGCATTAAAATATAAAAACTGGCGTGGGATTGACCACGACACGGTCGGTCGTGTATCCGTGCTCCCAGCACCCTGGTCAATATTTTAATTATTTATTATTTTCTTCTCTATTTTGCATAGGTTCATCGTTTCGTTGTATTTTTGAAATACTCGTTCGTGCGGTGACTGTTAGTGTATCATCGTTGAATACACTTTTACCATATGAATCGGGGCTTACTTAGAGGTAGCTCAGATGCCCGGTTGTTGATTATTTATTACCAATTGTGGAATTCGATGGAGAATAATTCACAAAACTGAGCAATAAGATGTTGATTATTAATTCATAGGATCAGCTGAGGATTCGACTACGAATTCAGAATAATAAAGTGAGCATTACCATTCCATGGTATCATAGATTCGACCATAGAATCAGAGTAATTAAGATTTATCTATTACCATTTATGAGACCAGTTGTGGATTCGATCATGAAATCGGAGTAATGAGATAATATAGTTATTGCTATTCTATGAGATAAATCCGTGGATTCGATCATAGAATCAAAATAATTGTTATCGCCATTCCATGGGACCAGTCGTGGATTCGACCATGGAATAGGAGCAATTAGGAATAATTAACTTTGTGGCTCCATACTGTAGAGCAAGCTGTCTAGGAGCATTAATCATCCCGATATGAGCTTGTCGGTAAGTCATATCTTTTATATAGTCAGGGTAAACTCGTTGTTTGTTCCTGAAGACGTTATCGCTCTATACTAGCAGAGCAAGCTGTCTAGGAGCCGTCCATCACGTGATGCTATATAGAAATAATCACTGAAAGTATTCAGTATTCATGAGATATGCCGCTGTCCAGTCGTGAGACTTCATATCTACATGTACTCTGAGAGAAAGTACTCTCTGTTGAGAATTCGATGAGAGACTCGTGTCTCGATACTCACGTCCGATTGCTGAATCAGAGTTTCGTATGATTATGAGTTTACGAATTTAGCCTTTGTCGAAAATCCACCATCTACAATAGGCAATTAAGAGAAAACAAGAGTAATAATACGAATACATGCAAGAATAATAGCTAAAACAAGTATGGAATGGATACTAAAATCCTATGAATTATTCACTTATCTAATTCCCCCACACTTAGCTTTTGCTAGTCCTCTAACAAACTAAAATAAAACTAATCCTAAATACAACAACTCCAATGCGTTTAGAAAACGGTTACACTTAGCTAATGTAACATGCCTTTAAACCCCTAGGTGTCCCTAGTGGACGAGTTATAGTCTCGTGAGGGTTTACAAGAGGTATACCCACAAAACCCACTCCAATTTCTTGCCTTGGAAGAATCACTAAGGATAGACACAAAGTAGAAAGCCAAATAATTAGCTTACATAAGTTCTTTAGATGCAAACATCCCACATACATTCCAATCATCACACGTAAGCATTTACTTACGTGTGACATTCAACCTGATTGCAAAACTCTACTAAGATAGTCATCGTACTTGTTGCAATGTTTGCCACAACACTCGCGTACTGAAATCACATGGATAGATAAGAAAATGGAAATAGAAAATTGAAGTGTGCAAATGTTAACTAAAGTGAAAGATGTTACCCACAATACTTGTATGAATGTCGTCAAATGATTCTTATTTATAGCGCAATAGTTGAGAGAAGCACCCATTTAACTTGACCGCATGATTAGATACTCTAAGCGCATGTTTCCTTTCAGCAAGTATGTGATAGTTGCCTTGGATCCTGCGTTCCACGCTTGTTTAGGCGATGGAGACATGGACAATGTTTCACACATACTGTTATCCAAGCGTCAAGAACCTCATCAATAGTCTTTTTGACTTGCTATATAATGATGATATGATTTTTGTTTTTATCGACTATGATTAGTCCGCAATTCCGGACCTATCACTTATTAGTGTCGATAAATGAAGAGGAGCCTTTTTTTTCTTTTTTTTTATAGTATTATTGTATTATTGGATAACGATTATTACATGAAACTAGTTGGAAGCCTAACAAGCTAGGCTCCAACGACATACTACTACATTAATTGAACAGGTTGCTGTGCTAGCCTACCAGCGAGCCTCATGGGTAACCTAGGGGGGGTGAGATTGTGTCACAAGGGGTGCACACTAACTCTACCTTCCATGTCAATTTCTGCAATATTATGCCATTGGGGGCTCGAACCTGGGACCTCCTGGAACGCATGAAACTTTGGGGAACGAGGATGACCAGATGAGATAGGTGCTCGTTTTTAAACTTCAGCTCACTCTTTATAAGTGTAATACAATTGTCTATAGGGATTTTATATACTCGACCAATGATTTCCTTGCTACAACATCCACAACAGTATCAGGATCCCACCAAATCACTTTAAAGAAACATAAAACTGCAAAAATAAAAAGAAAGTGATTCAATAATGATTAATTGTGGGGATGCATCTTTCAAACGACTACCATGATATTGCTAGCACCTGAGTTTCACAACCAATTATGAACGTATATATAATTAAGGATTGTATAATGATAAAGTGGAACTCAATCTATAGCCGCGAGAACTGTTTCAACCTAAAAAGGTTTAGAGTGTCATCCTAAATAGCTCATAATTAACTCCAAAATATGAAGTATCAAGAATGCAAGAAATCAAAGAGTATTATTTATTTACTTTATATGCAAGCCAAACATGCTTAACTACTCCCCCACACTTAAACTCAACATTGTCCTCAATGTTCAAAACCGAAAATTCTGATTTCTGACATAACAGCCCAGAAAAACTCAAACATTGTACCAATGGGTAGGGAAATAGGAAAAACATCCTAAACAAAAGTTGTTATCCTGTGTCTTTTCTATAAGGTGTAAAAAGAGCACAGTGTTTCGATAAATGGTCTGACTTTTATGGCCTCCGGACTGACAGACATGCAATCTGAAAAAGTTCTGGAAAAATACCGAAACTCAAATGTCCAGGCCTATCTCTCCAACTTAACAGACTCCGAATTCAGATTTTCTTTTTGTAAAATAAAGGTGAGTCTGTACTCTTTAAAATTTGTGGTCAACAACTCAAATCGGACTCCGTATGAAGTCTCGAGAGCTGTTTTCGCAACTAGTACGCAGTCATAATTTTTCAGACGAGAATTGTTTCGTCAAAAGTTTCATTATAGATATAGGACTTTGTAAAATATAAGACGAGAATGCAAGATATGATATGAAAAACTAAGAAAACTAAAAACAAAAGGGATAGAGATACAAAACCGATGTGTTGCCTCCCATGAAGCGCTTGGTTTAACGTTGTCAGCCCGACGTTATTGTTATCGTCCGTACACCAATAATCTTAAAATTTGGTAATCCTTCCAAATAAAAATCTGCAATTCAAATAAAATATTCAAAAAAACATTAGCACAAAATATAAATATTGAAGCTATCACTTTGTTGAAGTTTCCCCCACACTTAGTCCTTTATACACTCGGAAGTGGATAGAGAACATCACATTCGGGAACTTCAATAGGTTCCTCAGCTTGATGAACCTGCACAATACTCGAATCAAACACATCAAGTGATGGATACTTAGAAGCAAAATAATCCGTTAAAATTTTGGAAGCACACAACTCCAATCCTAAGTGAGGTATTTTCTTAAAAGTTTGGTTAACAACTCTTTCGGGAACTACTTCGATTAGAGGAAAAGGATCAAAAGATATAGAATTATGCAAAGGATTAGACAAACCTTGTATCGGATCCTCATCTTTCTTAATTAACAGTGAATTATCTACCTCAAGTATATCGTGGTCCTCTATCTAACTATTGTTATGTAGCTCAATTGGGTCTTCCACGACTTTCCTCAATTTGGTTTTATTCTCAATCTCTTCAACAACATCGTCGTCGGAATCGGAATCCTCTCCTAAAACGTCTAGTTCATTGATGCAACTGAAAATGCGGGGGTCTAACAACTTCACCCAATATTTCGATTAACAATCTGTATGGACTAACTCTAATATACTTTTAAGAGAATCAACTCAACAGTCAGACTCAATCTTAATAAAGAGTATATCAAGGAGTTAATATCTCGATCTCTTGATTTAATCTATACTCAAGCAAATAGAAATCCACGAGTCTTTATTAAATACAAGAGATATAAACTTGGATGGTACCAAAGACCAATATTCAAGGATCAATCAATTTCCAATCAACAACCAAAGGTTGGATTTCACAGTTGATCGATACAACGCACAACCTGTGATATTTCAATTATATAACAAAATATAATGCATAATAGAAATAACACAGACACCAGAAGTTTTGTTAACGAGGAAACCGCAAATGCAGAAAACCCCGGGACCTAGTCCAGATTGAACACCACATTGTATTAAGCCGCTACAGACACTAGCATACTACAACCTAACTTCGGCATGGACTGTAGTTGAACCCCAATCAATCTCACACTGATTCAAGGTACAATTGCGCTCCTTACATCTCTGATCCCAGCAGGATGCTACGCACTTGATTCCCTTAGCTAATCTCACCCACAACCAAGAGTTGCTCCGAACCAAAGTCGAAGACTTGAATAAACAAATTTGTATCACACAGAAAAGGCTACGGTAATAGATAAATCTGTCTCCCACAGATAAACCTACGAGTTTTGTTCTGTCTTTTGATAAAATCAAGGTGAACAGGAACTAATCGATAACCCGGACTTATATTCCCGAAGAACAACCTAGAATTATCAATAACCTCACAATAATCTTAATTGTATGGTAGCGAAACAAGCTATTGTGGAATCACAAATGATGAGACGAAGATGTTTGTGATTTCCTTTTGTCTTTCCCTATCAGAGATATAATCTCAAGCCAATCTTTCAATTGAACTCGTACGATAGAAAATGGCAAGATCAGATCGCTCAACTACAAGAGAAGTAGTTTCGTCTGGCTTCACAATCCCAATGAAGTCTTTATGTCATTAACCTACAGGGTCTCGAGAAGAAACCTAAGGTTAAAGGAGAATCGACTCTAGCTAAACCAACCAGTATCACACAGGAGGTGTGGGGATTAGTTTTTCCATTTGCTAGAGTTCTCTTTTATATAGTTTTCAAATCAGGGCTTGCAATCAATGTTAGCTTAGTAACAAAGCATTCAATATTCACCGTAAGATGAAAACCTGATTAGATACAAGCTAATATCTTTCAACCGTTAGATCGAAACTTAGCTTGTCATACACAAATGAAATGTATTTCATTTAGGTTTGAGTAACCGTACCTAAACGTGTACACTTAGTCAGTTCACAAATAGTTAACAAATGGTTATCCATATGAGCACTTCCATATTAACCATATTCATCTTCTTCACAACTAGTTCAAATGACTTCAAAAGAACTAGTTGAAGAGTTGTTCAATTGCTTAGGTCTTTATACATAGACACAATTGAAAAGAAATCGGTTTGGTTCATTTGAATCAACTCATGAACAATATAGCCACGGTTTGCAAAGATTGCATTCCTTATAATTTATTGTTTAAGTTCATGAACTACCGATTTGAGAAAATAACCATCTTGGGTATGCGTACGGGTATGCGTACCTTAGTGTTAGAGCATAGCTCGGTCAACCTCGCATGCGTTGATATCTCAAGCATGTTTGTCAATGTTAGTGATCAAAACTATAATTCTTGATTTCTAGCCTACATAGCTAAGTCTCAGACTAGGATAGAAAAGTGTAGTTGAGCTCAAGGACTTCATGGATATTCATCATACAACGACGAAGATCTATACAAGGAACCGTGGAACTTCATCAACAAAAAGGTATGTGGAGACTTGAACTTATCTATCAATCAAAAGTCTATCTCTTCTATCTCCTACTTCTTATGAGACAAAAGTCGTATGCTATATAGACTAGATCATACACATTTGACATTTCGAGCTGAGCATTCATTGCTTATCTTTTATCTCCAAATCGTGGGTAAAGCGTTTCGCTTTGATCAAGTTTATTTTCACCTAGTGACGAAAGTCATGAAAAGTTTCAATCACTTTGAGAATTGCTCTTACGTGAATTGGTCCGTGAATAACGGTTACATAGCGTCCTCTGAGAATATCTCAATGATTGAAATGAGAGTTTAGATTACATAACCATGTATTCCTTGAACCGAAGTTTTCGAACTTTGTTGATCAAGAGAAATCAGAAGGATTGTGGAATTGGCTTACCAAGTCCGCAACCCTAGTTCGCAGACTTAGTCTGCGAACTGTCGGAAGTTCTCGACCGAGAATTTCTGCTGGGATTTTCCAAAACTCGTTTATGTGCTAAGTCCGCGAACTCAGTCTGCGAACCCAGTCCGCAAACTGGCGGAAGTTCTCATCCCGAGAATTTCTGCTGAGTTTGGAAAACTCAACCGATTAACTTAAGTCCGCGAACTTGTTTGTGAACTTAAGAGGTTATGATCTAAAGATGTAATCTGAACATGAAACATTAAATTACTAAGGAATGCTTTATGCAAACTGTGGCTATAATGTTCATGAGCCGATTCAATCGAATCGAATCATCTTTGTTTCAATTGTGTCTTGTGTAGTTACATAAGATCTCATAGCAATTGAACAACTTTTTAACCAGATCATTTGAGTCAATTGAACTAGTTATGGTGAAGAAGAACAAGGTTAATATGAAATGCTCATATGGTTAACCTTTTGGGTTACTATGTTGAACCAACGTACACGTTTGGGCATGGTTTTCACGAACCCAGTAAACGTCTACCCAAGTGTGTGTGACAAGCTAAGTTTTCGATCTAACGGTTGAGAAATATTAGATTGAATCTAAATCAGGTTTTCATCTAACGGTGAATAAGGATTGCTTTGTAACTAACGCAAAACCCTGATTTGAAGGCTATATAAAGGAGACATCTAGCATTGTGTAAAACTAATCCCCACACGTCTGTGTGCTACTAGTGCGCCCGTTAGAGTCGATCTCCATTAACCTTTGATTTTCTTCTCTAAAATCAGGTTAACGACTTAAAAACTTCATTGGGATTGTGAAGCCATACCGATACTACTTTATCGTAGTTGTGTGACCCGATTTTGCATCTTCTATCATACGAGTACAATCGATTGATTGGCTTGAGATCGTGAGAGTTCTCCGACAGGCAAGATAAAGAAGTCACAAACATCTTCGTCTCACTGTTTGTGATTCCTCGACAATCCGCTTGTGTAGTCAGGAAGGATTGTAGAGAGGTGATTGATTAATCTAGGCTGTTCTTCGGGAATATAAGACCGGATTATCAATTGGTTCCTGTTCACCTTGATTTCATATCTTAAGACGAACAAAACCTAAGGTTTATCTGTGGGAGACAGATTTATCCTTTGATAGACTTTTTTGTGTGAGACAGATTTGTTTATTATCAAGTCTACGATTTTGGGTTGCAGCAACTCTTGGTTGTGGGTGAGATCAGCTAAGGGAATCAAGTGTGTAGTATCCTGCTGGGATCAGAGGCGTAGGAGTACAACTGTACCTTGTATTGGTGGGAGATTGATAGGGGTTCAACTATAGTCCAGTCCGAAGTTAGTTTGCAGTAGGCTAATGTCTGTAGCGGCTTAATACAATGTGTATTCAATCTGGACTAGGTCCTGGGATTTTTCTGCATTTGCGGTTTCCTCGTTAACAAAATTTCTGGTGTCTGTGTTATTTCTTTTCCACATTATATTTCATATAATTGAAATAATACATGTTGTGCGTTCGTGATCATCAATTGGAAATCCAACCTTTGGTTGTTGATTGATATTGATTGATCCTTGGCACCGTCCAAGTATTCCTTGTATTTGATAAAGACTCGCTATTGTTTTTAGCTTGAGTAAAATTAAAATCAAGAGAGAGATATTAACTCCTTGAGATACTTTTATCTAGATTGAGTCTGAATGTCTAGTTGATTCTCTAGCAAAGTATTTCGGAGTTAGTCCATACAAATTGCTAATCAAAATATTGGGTGGTGTTGTTAGACCCCCGCTTTTTCAATTGGTATCAGAGCAGGAAAACACGGTAAACCTAATAAGTTTGTGTTTGTTCGTTCCATATAAATTTCCCTATGTGAAATTTCCTTGGAAAACTTGCTCCTGGCATCTGTAACGCACGCCATAATTTCGTAAAGATTGTTCAAAGATTTTTATGGTTAAAACCTCTAGGTTCTCATGATAATCTTACTTCATCTAAAAGGGGAGATTTAGATGTTAAGAAACAATCTGAAAAATAAAATAAAAAGAATGAACAATTGGGAAAACGTTCAATACGCTCAAGGATATGGAACCTCGCTAGATTAACTCTTGATCTCTATGAGGAATACTAGCGTGATGGATCAATTGACAAATATATGTTTAAAGCGTTCGAAGGCGTTTTTAAATTCTTAGAAAAACTTAATTCTGTTAAGTCTAAGAATCATTCCGAAAAGGGTTTCGTATGTATTAAATCTATTGATACTGTACAACCCGGAAATCGGAAGAATCCTTCTTCTAGCCAGAATAAACGAAGGATAGGAAGCTCTAACTGCCCTGACTATCATCATTATTTTGATTATACTACATGGACTTTTCACACTTATCAACCAGGCATATCGCATGAGAACTCCTTTGCGCATTATGCCTCTTGGTAACAAGATTGGCATCTACCCCATTTGTACATATATTGAAGTGGGGCAAGAAATAGTTTGTGTTGTATACAGTTGTGTTGTGCTTAGTTAGCTTTCTATTGCTTCTGTTAGATGTTGGTTGCATTCCTTTAATGAGAAAAGGTCTAAGAATATCCCCTAAGTCTTGTGGGTCTCCGTTCGTGTACAACCCAAGTCCATGAATGAGGGATATATATATATATATATATATATATGTTGGTGGTCCGCGAACCTTCTTCTATCTCATCTTCCGTCCGCGTACGTGAACTAGGGTTTGTAATTCTCCACCATTAAAGCTTCTTTGAAGAAATCAAAAGGAAGGGTGTTTGAGGTTCTCTTCAAGTAAGTAATTTTCTCTTGTATATCTGTTTATGATGGGTTCTAGAAGCATGAAAATGAGTTTTAAAAGCTCAAAATTCTCTAGCTTGAATCCTCCTTGTGATCAAAATTCTCTAAGAATTAGGTTTGTGAATGATTCTTGTGCTAGAACTTTTGATAGAATTGCTTCCAAAGGTTTTATTCTAGAAAAGAAGTTGGAAACCTTTAGTGGACATAAAGAGGATTTAATTTGCTTCAAAAAGTTCAATCTTGGGAATATCTTTAATGGCCTTGGTGAAGGTTTTGATTCTCTAACAAGGATTTTCTATGCTAACATTTATGATGTTGATTTTAATAAGATGGAATTCAAATCCATGATAAATAGAAAAAGGTTCCTCGTTAATAGAGAGTTAGTTTCAAGGGTCACCGAAATACCATTGGGGAACGTACAGTTACCTAGAACAAGTGATGAACGTCCATCATATGATGATACCTCTATTGAACTTTGTGGAAAGAAGGTTGTTTGGAGTCAAGGGAAGTTTCCTACTAATGATATTAGTATTGCTTTAATGGCGTTTGGAAAACTCGGCATCTCTAACCTTTGTCCCTCCACAATTGAGAATTCTTGGTGGAGTTATGAATTTGAAAAATTAGTCTACTTTCTTGAATCCGGCAATACAAATCTTGACATTTGTGGTTTTATCATCTTTCAAATGATGACGATGACTTTTCACATCAAGATGTTAGGTTATCCTTGTTTGATTAGCCAAATTTGCCGTGATCGTGGACTTGATTTTATTGGAAATTCTCTTGGGGTCCCCAAACTTGTTCGTCCATGTACCTTTCTGCGTATAAGGGAAAATGTTCACAAGCGACAAAGAGGTACTCCTCTTGATGTTGAAGACCCTACCACCTTGAGGCTTATTCAAAAAGTTTACAAGGGTGTGTGCAAGGTAAATGCAAGAGTAAAGTGCGTAAAATATCAAGTGTCGTTAACTGGAACCAAGTGTCCCAAGCTCAAGGAAGAGTTGGATTCAATTGAAGCTACTTGGAAATTGTCCGATGATGAAGGTGATGAGTTATGCATTTTCTTATATGCCTAGTAAGTCTTCTTGTTGGATTAGTTGGAAGAATAACTAGTGCTTTGAATAGCGATGATTGTGACTACACATAGTTGTTTTTGTTTTCATCTTCTTATGTTATTTTTTAGGTTTATTGGTATTAAATTCTAAAAATATTTGGAGGATGATGTTTATTGCAGTATTTTAATGGTTTGTGATATTGCAATATTTTTATGGGATATGTATTGTTTACGTCCGTGAACTTGAAGGTCCCATATTGCAGTCAAAAGTAAAGTCGTTCATGAATCGGTATTCGTATGGATGAAAGAACGAATGGACTTTTGACACATACAAAAGTTATGCCTATGCAATCATATATTTGATGGAAAATAGGATAAAATCTTTTGTTCAACAAGGATACAGTCTATTATGTCGTTATGATAGAAAATAGAATATATCCTTGTATATTATCCACGGTATTGATCTTCATTGATCCATTTTATTATGTTTTACCGTGAAGGCTCCATTATATGTCTTATGTTGGGCACCTTACAACTAAGTCGATTTACCTTGGCTTTGTTGGTTATTCCATAAGATGCTATATGTCGAGCATTAAGAACTAAATTAATCAACTAGTTTGGTTATTTAGTTTGTACTTCATAAGTTTTCTTTCTTATGTCGAGTACATGTACGGTTAAGGTTGTCATATTCTATGATGAACTTAGTCGGGGCTCCATAAGTTCTTTTATGTTGAGCCCAAAATAATTAAATTGATTACTTCAGTGA
Organism: Papaver somniferum; assembly: GCF_003573695.1. Lineage (NCBI taxonomy): Eukaryota > Viridiplantae > Streptophyta > Magnoliopsida > Ranunculales > Papaveraceae > Papaver > Papaver somniferum. Next base: position 114,022,432 of record NC_039364.1, read on the forward strand.
TTAGTTTAGTTATTTGTATTCCAATTAGATCAATTATAGGTTCTCTTGTAATTAATCTAGTTGAGTTTTCATATATTCCACAAGTTCTTGTGTTGAGTATATGAAAGGCTACACTATCATGTTCGTTGGTTAATATAGTCATATATTCCGTAAGTTTTTCCTTATGTTGAGTATTTGAACGGTTAAGTTAGTCATCTCCGTGTGATTGACTTAGTCATAGATCCGTGAGTTTACTTATGTTGAGCACTTTCAATTAAATTGATCACTTTTGTGGTTTGATTTAGTTGCGTATTCCAATTGAATTAATCATGGGTTTACACATGGTTAATTTGGTTGAGCTTTGGATATAGAAAATCATTCTTATGGTTTTTGGTGTCCAACACAAAATCCTTATTTTCTTTCGAAATTAAGGTCGCTCTTGTTGTTCTCTCGGGAATGACATCAAATGGGGGAGAGTTCTTTTGATGTGCTTAATGGTAATATCTTGCGGGGAGTGCAGTTGTGGAATCTTATAGGGGTTATCTTATATCTTAAAACTCCTTGATGAATGTTGTTAGCTTTGGCTATTAGATTGCATCTAAATTAAGTTGGTATGTATTTTTCTTTTGGTCATGAAATGTCTCTTGTGGAAATTTCATTATGATCCCATTCTTGTACCTTTGCCAATTTTATTGACAAAAAGGGAGAGAAATATTGTAGTTCACACTACAAATACATATGGTTTTCGGATCATTGTGTAAGGGGGAGTGGTTTCCATGATCGAGATGGAGTATTGACTAAGTGGGAGTGGCACATATCACCGTAGTATTATTGTTAAAGTCGTGATACAATTGGACTTTGATGTTATATAATAATACTATGACATTGTATAATAATGATCGAGAATCTCGATTTCTCTCATTGTTATAGCTACGGATCTTCAACAACGATGGTGCTAACTTACAACCTTTGGGATTATTGGAGTACTTGGAAGGACGAAGATTTCAAGGAACGTTGAAGATTAGGCTATGGAATAGGAGCCACTAAAGTTTATATTTTTTGTATTCCATATGTATTAATAGTTTTGTCACTAAAATTGACAAAGGGGGAGACTGTTAGAGCATAGCTCGGTCAACCTAGCATGCGTTGCTATCTCAAGCATGTTTGTCAATGTTAGTGATCAAAACTATAAGTCTTGATTTCTAGCCTACATAGCTAAGTCTCGGACTAGGATAGAAAAGTGTAGTTGAGATCAAGGACTTCATGGAGATTCATCATACAACGACGAAGATCTATACAAGGAATTGTGGAACTTCATCGACAAAAAGGTATGTGGAGACTTGAACTTATCTATCACTCAAAAGTCTATCTCCTACTTCTTATGAGACAAAAGTCGTATACTATATAGACTAGATCATACACATTTGACATTTCGAGCTGAGCATTCATTGCTTATCATTTATCTCGAAATCGTGTGTTGGTAAAGCGTTTTGCTTTGATCAAGTTTATCTTCACCTAGTGACGAAAGTCATGAAAAGTTTCAATCACTTTGAGAATTGCTCTGACGTGAATCGGTCTGTGAATAACGGCTACATAGCGTCCTCTGAGAATGTCTCAATGATTGAAATGAGAGTTTAGATTACATAACCATGTATTCCTTGAACCGAAGTTTTCGAACTTTGTTGATCAAGAGAAATCGGGAGGATTGTGGAATTGGGTTACCAAGTCCGCGAACTGTCGGAAGTTCTCGACCGAGAATTTCTGCTGGGATTTTCCAAAACTCGTTTGTATGCTCAGTCCGCGAACTGGCGGAAGTTCTCATCCCGATAATTTCTGCTGAGTTTGGAAAACTCAACCGATTAACTTAAGTCCGCGAACTTGTTTGTGAACTTAAGAGGTTATGATCTAAAGATGTGCTCTCAACATGGAACATTAAATTACTAAGGAATGCTTTATGTAAACCGTGGCTATAATGTTCATGAGCCGATTCAATCGAATGGAATCATCTTTGTTTCAATTGTGTCTTGTGTAGTTACATAATATCTCATAGCAATTGAAAAACTCTTTAACTATTTCATTTGAGTCAATTGAACTAGTTATGGTGAAGAAGAACAAGGTTAATATGAAATTCTCATATGGTTAACCTTTTGGGTTACTATGTTGAACCAACATACACGTACACGTTTGGGCATGGTTTTCACGAACCCAGTAAACGTATACCCAAATGTGTGTGACAAGCTAAGTTTTCGATCTAACGGTTGAGTAATATTAGCTTGAATCTAAATCAGGTTTTCATCTAACGATGAATAAGGATTGCTTCGTAACTACGGCAAAATCCTGATTTGAAGGCTATATAAAGGAGACATCTAGCATTGTGCAAAACTAATCCCCACACGTCTGCGTGCTACTAGTGCGCCCGCTAGATTCGATCTCCATTAACCTTTGATTTTCTTCTCTAAAATCAGGTTAACGACTTAAAGACTTCATTGGGATTATGAAGCCATACCGATACTACTTTATCGTAGTTGCGTGATACGATCTTGCATCTTCTATCGTACGAGTACAATCAATTGATTGGCTTGAGATCGTGAGAGTTCTCCGATAGGCAAGATAAAGAAGTCACAAACATCTTCGTCTCACTGTTTGTGATTCCTCGACAATCCGCTTGTGTAGTCAGGAAGGATTGTAGAGAGGTGATTGATTAATCTAGGATGTTCTTCGGGAATATAAGACCGGACTATCAATTGGTTCCTGTTACCTTGATTTTATATCTAAAGACGGAACAAAACCTAGGGTGTATCTGTGGGAGACATATTTATCCTCTTATAGACTTTTCTATGTGAGACAGATCTGTTTATTATCAAGTCTGTGATTCTGGGTTACATCAACTCTTGGTTGTGGGTGAGATCAGCTAAGGGAATCAAGTGTGCAGTATCCTGCTGGGATCAGAGGCGTAGGAGTACAAATGTACCTTGTATTAGTGGGAGATTGATAGGGGTTCAACTATAGTCCAGCCCGAAGTTAGTTTGCAGTAAGCTAGTGTCTGTGGCGGTTTAATACAGTGTGTATTCAATCTGGACTAGGTACCGGGGTTTTTCTGCATTTGTGGTTTCCTCGTTAAAAAAATTTCTGGTGTCTGTGTTATTTCTTTTCCGCATTATATTTTATATAATTGAAATAATATAGGTTGTGCGTTCGTGATCATCAATTGGAAATCCAACATTTGGTTGTTGATTGATATTGATTGACCCTTGGACATTGGTCTTTGGCACCGTCCAAGTATTCCTTGTATTTGATAAAGACTCGCTATTGTTTTTAGCTTGAGTAAAAATCAAATCAAGAGAGAGATATTAACTCCTTGAGATACTTTTATCTAGATTGAGTCTGACTGTCTAGTTGATTCTCTAGCAAAGTATTTCAGAGTTAGTCCATACAGATTGTAAATCGAAATATTGGGTGGTGTTGTTAGACCCCCACTTTTTCACTTAACAACCAGATTGAGTTGGTTTTGGTTTCCAAACTCAGCAGAATTTTCCGGGAGGAAAAGTTCTGCCAGTACGCGTACGGGTACGCGTACCCAACCTGTCTCCTTTACCAATTCCGCATGCACACTTGGTTTCCGGTACATGGATTTATACACTAATGTGCGAACATACTATATATGCTTATATCCATAGATGGTTACATAATCTCAACTCTACATTTCAATAATTGAAACATTCTTCTATAATGTTATAATAGTCGTTATTCACAACTATTGTCATCAAAGCAATTTTCAAGAGATTGAAACGTCATCATGACTTTTATCACGGGTAAAGATGAAAATAGTTAAAGCGAAATCTTACCAACACATATATCGAGAAATAGATAGGCGAGATAAACTCGGCTCGGAATAGCAAATGTGTATGTATGAAAACTATCATACTTATACGACTTTTGTCTCAAGAGTAGGAGATAGAGTAGATAGACTTTTGAGTGATAGATAAGTTCAAGTCTCCACATACCTTTTAGTCGGATGAAGTTCCACTAGTTCCTTGAGTAGTTCTTCGTCTTCGTAAGATGGTCGCCGTGGATAGAGCTGGCAAACGGGCGGGACGGGGCTGGCTTGTTACGGGTTACACGGGTTTGGGTTAACACGGTCCAAAACCTGCGGGTTGATATTCTTCACGGGTGGTCATTTCTTCAACCCGCGCCCGTAGCGGATAAAGCTTGCGGGTTCACGGGTTAGCTGGTTTCTGCTTAGTCAACGAACGAATTGACAGAGTTTCCTCTGATTTCTGGATTATTTCCGACCACATTCAGGCCATCAAAAACTCCTTCTCTGCAACCTAACATTCATCTAATTCATTTGACATTTACATTCAATTCAATCAACAGATTACAGATTCAACAGTTAGTGACTCGGTGTCACACCGAAATTTAAAAACTTAATGAAAGGATCGAGAAAATTGCAAAACTTAACAATAATTTGACACTAGTTTTGCATCATGAGAGGAACACATACTCACAGAGTCACAGATACACAGTATACTAATCATTGGTAGTTTAGTACTCATCAGTTCATGATATCTTCAAAAAAGAAAAAAAACTTCGAAACCGTAGTAATACCATTGTTTGTACTTTGTATCACCAAGTGAAACAATAAAGATATTAATAACTACTTCCTGCACAAAATGTATATTGTGGTTAATCAAAAAAAAAAGTGATAACTGTCCAAAAAACATCTCCAATCTCTTTTTTATACAAAATTTGGAGACACTACGATAACTGTCTGTCCAAAAAAATTCTCATTTTCCATGTCTATCTTTGAGTAGCTCCAACTATTCAATATGAATCTTTAATTTCAAGCAAAAATAAATCAAACAAAAGAAAATATTCAAGTAAAAAACATGGAATTTGCATAATTACCCCGCTTTATATTGAAGAAGTACGCATACTAATTAGACGCATAAAAACTTACTTCCCCATCCTCCTCTGCCCTATCCTCCACTGCACCAAGTTCAAATCCTAATACATCTTCTCCAATAATCCCATTGTCTTCATCCATATCTTCTTTTCCTACATGGATAAAAGCAATCAAAGTTATATATGAAATTTACACATTCAACTAAATGAAGTATTACTGAATTACGCGGCGCCACTTAGGCACACTTACCAACTCCATGTTTCCAATCACGAGTTGTTATCAATGCCTCAGCATTTTCAGGTAATAAAGAACTGCGAAACCGATCAATTACCCTTCCACCAATGATGAATGCAGATTCCGAAGCGACGGTTGAAATAGGAATTGACAAAATATCCCCTGCCATTCTTGAAAGTACTGGGAATCGTTGTTCCTGGGCTTTCCAATACATTAGGATATCGAGCGGTTGATTAACAAATCCATATTTCTCGCTAAGATATTGATCCAACTCTGACAAGTCAGATTGCAGATCACCACCACTTTCCTGTGCTGTAGCATATTCCTGCATGAAAAAAGCAATAAGTGAGTGCAAGGACCAGTTATCTTCTATGAGGACATATAATATAACTTCATAAACGCACTTTGTTTGGTTAAAACACAAAATAATACAAGACCACATATACTGAAATAAGTAAGCTTTAAAATTACCTGGATCCACTCACTTCCTTGATGGGCAGAATTCACACCAGTTTGAATACCAAAATTCTGAGTTCCACTACCAGAAGCTCTTGACAAGGTGTAATACTCATTATAAAGTTTTTTCATATCTTCACGCACATCAGCAACTTTACTTTCTAATTGTCTTACATCAGGATACAACTTGGAGTAAGCAAAGTTTAGATACTTCAGTTTCAATCTAGGATCTAACACAAGTGCCATAGCTAATATAGGACTTAAGTTCTCCCAATAACTGTTACACTTTTGTTGCATCTCTTTTACCATGTCCCTAATGAATTCAATTTCATTTGTGTTTTCTTTTTTTAATAACACCTGAACTTGACAAACTCCTTCAAAATATAGATTGGAGGTAGGATACTTACTACCAGAAAACAAAGTTGTGAGATCATAAAACGTCTTGAGAAACTTTGTGACCACTTCAATTTGATCCCATTCTTCGTCAGTTGGGCAGTCTTTATAGTCTGAATCCACCTCCTTCAAGTGAGCGAAAACACTTCTATACACAAGACAACTGTCTAACATAAGATAAGTTGAATTCCATCTGTATAAAAAAAAGTAACACACATTCAATGAGTATATTATAAACAATAATACCATTCTTTAACTGTATAACAAAATAAAAGTGGAAACCCACCTTGTCTTAACATCTTGACGAATACCCCTTCTTACTTCAGACATTCCTAAAGTATCAACAACGTACAAGAATTTTTGTTTTCTTACTTGGGACTTTTTAAGCGACTTCACTGACCTTCTTATCTTAAGCACAACTGGATCAATCTTCACAAGTCCATCTTTTAAAATAAGAGATAAGATGTGAGCACAACAACGCACATAAAAGTATTTTCCCTTGTTAAACAGGATCTTCTTTGAAACAAGTCTACTCTGCATAATTCTAGCACAAGCTCCGTTATTTGCAGCATTATCCAAGGTGATGTTGGATACTTTTTCTTCAATTCCCCAATCTTCTATCATTGCAAATATCTTGGCAGAAAGGTTTTCACCTGTATGAGGCAGTGGAACGCAAAAGTTAAACTCCCAATTGAGTACTTCAGTTCACATGTATGAGGTGGTGGAAGATCTCAAGACTCAAGTAAAATATCACATGCACATAAAATAAAAGATCTGAACACTCAAGTAAGTGCTTCACCTGTATGAGGTGGTGGAAGTTCACAAAAATTCAGTAGATGCTTCTTTAATTCCCAATTTTGATCAAGAAAGTGGACAGTTAAGCTTATATACCCTGTAGTCGTAACAGAGGTCCACATGTTTGATGTTAGACACATCCTACCTGTAAGGATTACACATACATATCAGCACATCTTATCATAATCAATTACACATACATAAAAGTACAAAACAAAACATATGGTGTGGGTCAGCAGGATTTGAAATTTTGAATCGTACCTGGAGCAAGTTTCAATATGTTTCGAATAACTTCTTTTCGTGCATTATGTTTTTTGACAATATCGGCTTTCCCAGTATTCCTTGCTATTGGTTTAGCATCCTCATTTAGATAAGCACATATGTCCCTAAATTCTTTCCACTCCACCAAAGCCAATGGGACATTTCTTGCAATGAGTAATTCTGAAATAAGATCCCGAAACTTCATCTGATCAATTTTGCGTACGCGGGAAGACAACTGGCTATTCTTTGCAGATAAAATTATTTTCCCTATGTCCTGAGAATGACGCTCACTACACTTATGCCTTTTCATATATGAGGTTCCACCTTTCTGGCTATCATATTTATATCCCACTTTACAAGCCTTGCACACTCCCTTCTTTAATCCATCTTTATATTTAATGAGATCAAAATATTCCCAAACATCAGATCTAAGTTTATGTTCCTTTTCACCTGAAACTGGTGCAGGTGCACAATCAACAGTTATAGAGCCATCCAAAGGATCTACCATCTCAACATCATCATCCTCACCGTCACTACTCATAACATCGTTATAATGAGTTTGTTCTTGTACACTTGACATCCTGGAATCTGGATGGATCCACAAAGAATAGGTCAAAGACATAAAAATCAGTACATTACTTACTAGTTACTATCATGGTTCAATAACAAAACACTCAAAGAATTCAAACCAATAAGGGAAAATAACTTGGACAAGAAAAGAAAACAAAATCCATCAGATTGTTACTACTGTCTACTATCATGGACTAACATCAGCAATTGACTTGCAAAATCACTCAATCATCAACTTTGGTCATTGAGCAGTGAAAGTTTGAAACATAACCAATCTAGAGAAATTATCAGACATGACATGAATTACATAAACACAGTACACAGAAGAACTAAAGAAGATAGGATTAGAAGATTACCTGTCCTCAACTCTGAATCTTCCACAATAAGATGAAGAATTAACAGAGATTATTAACAAAACCCCAATTCCAGAATCTGAAAAAACTCAAACTAATCGAATCACTATCTGCAGAAGTTATGATGGAGAAGAAGACTCGTTTTTTTGAAGATTAAAATCAATTAGAAATCACACTTACTCAGGAGTTCGGTGATTGTGAAGATTCAAGTCAAGTCTTTCAAGATCGATTTCAACATTCAACTAATCAGTGAACTGCGGATCTGCAGTTGCCGCTGCGGACGGAGAAGAAGAAAGAAGTAGAAAGCAGAGAAGATAACTAAGCTAGGTTTTTTTATTTTTTATACCCAGACACGTATACAAATTGAGAGGGACACGCGGCATAAATGGAACTGCAGGTATACGGGTTATATCCGCGGATTTACGGGACGGTCCGGGTTTGTCCGTTCTCACACAAGCCGGCATTTCTCCAACCCTAACCCGGCTTGTTAAGACAACCAGCCAAGCCGGGTGCGGGTTTTCACGGGCCGGGTCGGATTTATCCGCGGGTTTTGGCTGGTTTGCCAGCTCTAACCGTGGAGTCTGGAGCTCAACTAAACTTAACCATCCTAGTCCGAGACTTAGCTATAAGTAGACTAGAAATCAAGACATATAGTTTTGACAACTGAATTTGACAAACAAGCTTGAGATAGCAACGCTTGCGAGTTCGACCGAGCAATGCTCTAACAGTCTCCCCCTTTGTCAATTTTAGTGACAAAACTATTAATACATATGGATTACAAAATAAATAAAACTTTGTACTATCTCGTCCACATGCTTGATATCCTTGGTGCTTCAACATTACTTGAAAACTTCGTCTTTTCCAAGTACTCCCATGATTCCATAGATGTTCAGTTCAGCATCATAGTTGTTGAAGATCCGTAGCCATAACAATGAGAAAACAAAAGCTCTCGATCATTTTTATACAATGTCATAGTATTATTACATAGTATCAAAGTTCAATTGTATCACAACTTTGACAACAATACTATGGTGATATGTATCACTACCCCATACTCAATACTTTCATCTCAACATGAAAACCACTCCCCCTTACATAATGATCCGAAAACCATATGTATTTGTAGTGTGAACTACACATTAATTCTCCCCCTTTTTGTCAATAAAATTGACAAAGGTACGAAAACGGGATCCTAATGAAATTTCCACGGAGATGCTTCAAGACCAAAGAAAAGTACATATCAACTTTGTTTAGATGCAATCATATAGTCGAAGCTAAATGCATTCATCAAGGAGTTTATAAAGATACAAGATAACTCCTAAAATATTCCACAACCGCACTCCCCACAAAGATATGGAAATTAAGCGCAAGTTTAAAAGAACTCTCCCACATTTGATGTCATTCCCGAAAGAACAACAAGAGCGACCTTTCTTTCACAAGAAAATAAGGATTTCTTTGGACATCAAAAATCACAAAGGAAATGATTTTGTATCCAAAATTCTCAATTAAATTAATCACAAGAGAACCCATGATTAATTTAATCGGAATACTCAACCAAGTTAACCACAAACGAATTCATGATTAGTTTAGTTGGAAATGCTCACATAAGAAGATTTATGGAGCCGCACAGTATATACATAAAATATGGATCAGGGAAGATCAATACTGCGGAATGGACAAAGATTCATTCTATTTTCATCACTATTTGCATAACGACATATAACAGACATAATCTTTGTAGACAAAAATTCATCCTATCTTCCATCAATTATTTGCATAACGATATAATAGGTTCAATTTTTGTTTTGTCAAAAGTTCATCGATCTTTTATCAATACATGCATATCGACATATGAAGGAGATAACTTTTGACATCGTATGGGACAATCATAGTTCACGGACGCAAACACACATATCCAATAACATATTGCAATATATAAAACCATAAAGATTAATACTGCAAAAATCATCTTCCAAATCAACTTTAGAATTTAAATAAATAAATCTAAAAACATTGCAAGATGAAAACGTTGGACATAGATATGTGTACTCACAATAATGGCTATTCCAAACCCTAGTTATCCTTCTTAAACAAAAACAAGAATAAAAATTATCTTAAGAAGTTTCCTAGACATTAAGATCTTTGAAAAATTCCTTGTCATCCCCGAACTCCTTGTCGTCAATAGCCATTGGGACATATGGTTCATGGAGGAAGGATTCAATACCAATGAACCTTCTTGGCTGAAGTTGTCGAATCAGGGCCTTGTGAATTTCCAGTGATCTTAAAACACAAGCCTTTATTTGATGAATCTCTTTCCTTGTCTGCTTCAACTCTTCAAGATCATTAGAAAACTTCTGAGAGTTTGAAGGAACACTATTGGTTTCCTCACATTCCTTCTTTTTCTTTTCAAAGTTGGAGATAATGGAAATCTCTCTCTTTTCCTTAGTGATTGATGGCTTAACGATCATATTGACATCTTTTCCATCAGAATACATGATGCTTGGAGTATCCATATACGCACGGATTTGTGAGAGAAAATCACAATCAAAACTCAACAAGCAGTCTTAAGATATAAAGAGTGTCAGAGAAGGAAAAATGAATGTAGGGTTTCTAAACCTTTAAAAGGTTTGTGTACGCACATCTCACAACCCTATAAAGAGTGGAATTATCGATAATAACCCTTTCTTTTTGATTAAACAGGAAAATCCCTTCCATCATGAAAGAATTTCATACTCAAAAACAAAAACTAAGAAAAACAAAACACAAATTTTTCTTAAAGCCTGAGGTGTGCATAATATTTTCTCTTTTAATCAAGCACATAAGACAATATGCACGAGGACAACACAATCAAGTTGTGCTGTGGTGAACAACGATTTGTCCACCATAACCTTTTTGAGAGGAATTCATGGTTCCCTGTCTATCAACTGGTTTAGACCATACCCTTTCCTTTAGTGGTCTAGAATTCTCTTTGGAAACTAGCTTCTTTGAAGAAGATAAAATCTTACATACCTCAACGGTTTTCTACGCGAGTTTAAGCTTGTTTGCTAGACGATCCGCTCTTCGTTGAAGCTTGTTGACATATCTCATCTTGTGTTTGTACTTGGAACACTTTGAAAGTTCATGACCCTTGAGTGAACAATAAGAGCATGTCAACGCATAAGTTGTTTCAGGTGCTTGTGATATGCAAGCTGCTAGGCACATGGTAGATCCTGAAACATTAGACAAAGAGTTTCCAATAGAGGCGTCAATTGATTCTTCCATCTTGATTGGGTTATCTTTTAAAAAATTATCAAGATTGATGTATGTATTGCTACAATTATCAAAATCAATATTATTTTCACATAGAAGAGCAACACTTGATTTTTTGTCTTCATCAGAATCATAATTGTCAAACATCTCATCAAGTGTTGCAGCAAGACCTTTGTTCCCAGTGTATTTTCTGCGATTTGTACACTCGTTTGCAAAATGAACAAACCCCTTACACTTAAAGCACTGAGGCATATCCTCGTCATCAGTTTCATCTGTTTCCCTGTTTTTAGGAGGAATACGATTATGGGGTTTTAGTGATGCTTTTGGATTATCTCTGGAGAACCGTTTACTTCTCTTCAAAAGAAGATTTCTAAACTGTCTTGTGATTATCGAGACTGATTTGTCAAGATCTTTATCTGATGAATCAGTCTCAGAGTGATCATCTTCAGAGATATACACATTTTTACTTTTATCAAGTAATTTTGTGTCTTTTTGTGCTTTGAACGCAACATCCTTGCTAGATTTGGATGTATGCACATAATAAAAGATCTTTAGCTTCCCAACCAAAGTATTTCTGGAGAGGGTATCAAAGTTATTTCCCTCAACGATGGCATGCTTCTTAGAATCGTATCTAGATGGCAGCGATCTGAGAATTTTCATCACATTGTCCTTTTCAGGAATAGTCTTACCCAATGCAAAAGATGCATTAACAATTTCAGACACTTTGTGATTAAACTCATCAAATGAATCTTCATCTTCCATACGAAGGTTTTCCCAATCGGAATTTAGGTTTTGAAGCCTGGCTTCCTTTTCACTGGTATTCCCTTCAAATACGGTTTATAAGATATCCCAAGCATCTTTAGACTAAGTGCAATTAGACACATGGTGCTGAAGATTAGGGGTAATGGAATGTATGATGGCATTCAAACCTTCAGAGTTTTGCTTTGCTGTAAGTATCTCTACAACATCGTATTCGCCAATATTCTTTGGAACAGTAGCGTTACCTATTGCCACAACGGGAACATCATAGCCATTAACTACATATACCCATGATTGAAAATCACGCGATTGAAGAAAAGCTCGCATAGCAATTTTCCACCATAAGTAGTTTGAGCCATCGAATACTGGTGGTACGTTAATTGAGATAACACCTTTGTCCATAGAGTCAGATCGCTACAAACACAGACTTTTAAGGTCTTGAACGTATTTGCATGCTCTGATACCAATTGAAAATGCGGGGGTCTAACAACCTCACCCAATATTTCGATTAGCAATCTGTATGGACTAACTCTAATATGCTTTTAAGAGAATCAACTAGACAGTCAGACTCAATCTTAATAAAAAGTATATCAAGGAGTTAATATCTCGATCTATTGATTTAATCTATACTCAAGCAAATAGAAATCTGTGAGTCTTTATTAAATATAAGAGATATAAACTTGGATGGTACCAAAGACCAATATCCAAGGATCAATCAATTTCCAATCAACAACCAAAGGTTGGATTTCATAATTGATCGATACAACACACAACCTGTGATATTTCAATTATATAACAAAATATAATGCGGAATAGAAATAACACAGACACTAGAAGTTTTGTTAACGAGGAAACCGAAAATGCAGAAAAACCCCGGGACCTAGCCCATATTGAACACTATATTGTATTAAGCCGCTACAGACGCTAGCATACTACAAACTAACTTCGGTCTGGACTGTAGTTGAACCCCAACCAATATCACACTGATTCAAGGTACAGTTGCGCTCCTTACGTCTCTGATCCCAGCAGGATGCTATGCACTTGATTTCCTTAGCTGATCTCACCCACAACCAATAATTTCTACGACCCAAAGTCGAAGACTTGAATAAACAAATCTATATCACACAGAAAAGTCTACGGTAATAGATAAATCTGTCTCCCACAGATAAACCTACGAGTTTTGTTCCGTCTTTTAATAAAATCAAGGTGAACATGAACTAATCGATAACCCAGACTTATATTCCCGAAGAACAACCTAAAATTATCACTCACCTCACAATAATCTTAATTGTATGGTAGCGAAACAAGATATTGTGGAATCAAAAACGATGAGACGAAGATGTTTATGATTTCTTTTTATCTTGCCATATCGTTGATATAATCTCAAGCCAATCTTTCAATTGAACTCGTACGATAGAAAATGGCAAGATCAGATCGCTCAACTACAAGAGAAGTAGTTTCGTCTGGCTTCACAATCCCAATGAAGTCTTTAAGTCGTTAACCTACAGGGTCTCAAGAAGAAACCTAAGATTAAAGGAGAATCGACTCTAGCTAAACCAACTAGTATCACAAAGGAGGTGTGGGGATTAGTTTTTCCAGTTACTAGAGTTCTCCTTTATATAGTTTTCAAATCAGGGTTTGCAATCAATGTTAGCTTAGTAACAAAGCATTCAATATTCACCGTTAGATGAAAACCTGATTAGATACAAGCTAACATCTTTCAACCGTTAGATCGAAGCTTAGCTTGTCATACACAAATGAAATGTATTTCATTTAAGTTTGAGTAACTGTACCTAAACGTGTACACTTAGTCGGTTCACAAATAGTTAACCAATGGTTATCCATATGAGCACTTCCATATTAACCGTATTCATCTTCTTCACAACTAGTTCAAATGACTTCAAAAGAACTAGTTGAAGAGTTGTTCAATTGCTTAGGTCTTTATACATAGACACAATTGAAACAAAATCGGTTTGATTCATTTGAATCAATTCATGAACAATATAGCCACGGTTTGCAAAGATTGCATTCCTTATAATTTATTGTTTAAGTTCATGAACTACCGATTTGAGAAAATAACCAGCTTGGGTACGCGTACGGGTATGCGTACCTTAGCAACCGGATTGAGTTGGTTTTGGTTTCCAAAATCAGCAGATTTTTTCGGGTAGAAAAGTTCCGCCAGTACGCGTACGGGTACGCGTACCTAAGGTGACTGGTTTACTAGTTTGTAAACTACAAACTCAGCAGAATTTTCCGGGAGGAAAAGTTCTGCCAGTACGCGTACGCGTACCCAACCCGTCTCCTTTACCAATTCCGTATGCACACACTTGGTTTCTGATACATGGATTTATACACTAATGTGCGAACACACTATATATGCTTATATCCATAGATGGTTACATAATCTCAACTCTACATTTCAATCATTGAAACATTCGTCTATAATGTTATAATAGTCGTTATTCACAACTATCGTCATCAAAGCAATTTTCAAGAGATTGAAACGTCATCATGACTTTCGTCACGGGTAAAGATGAAAATGGTTAAAGCGAAAGCTTACCAACACATATTTCGAGAAATAGATAGGCGAGATAAACTCGAATCGAAATAGCAAATGTGTATGTATGAAAACTATCATACTTATACGACTTTTGTCTCAAGAGTAGGAGATAGAGTAGATAGACTTTTGAGTGATAGATAAGTTGAAGTCTCCACATACCTTTTAGTCGGATGAAGTTCTACTGGTTCCTTGAGTAGTTCTTCGTCTTCGTAAGATGATCGTCGTGGAGTCTGGAGCTCAACTACACTTAACTATCCTAGTCCGAAACTTAGATATAAGTAGACTAGAAATCAACACATATAGTTTTGACAACTAAATTTGACAAACAAGCTTGAGATAACAACGCTTGCGAGTTCGGCCGAGCAATGCTCTAACAACAACTCCTAATTTCTTCGTTTGAGTACGTTACACCATTTATAACAATAGATATGTCATACCCAATCTCCTCCTTTTGAATAGGCGAAGGATCTTTATTATGATCCGGAGTTGGAATAATTGTATCCTTGTTTCAAGGACAATCAAAAGGTTGCTCATCCTCAAAATATTCTTTGTCATCCATAGGAATTTCAGAATTAATTTGGTTTTGAGGCCAAACTTCTTCTTCATTCATTCTCTCGCTGAGTTGAGCAATGCGATTCTTCATGATATCTATAGACCTTTGAAGTCCTTCGAGTGTATCTTTAGTCTTTTTGCTATGCTCATCCATATTATTCATAAATTGGAGCATTAGATTTTCCAGATTAGAAGAACTATCATTACGAGCATAGCTATCCATATTCTGGTAGCGTTCATCCATACTTTGAATTTGCTGGTCCATTTTATTTATATAATACTGCATCATATCTGCCAGACTAGAAGAATCATGGTTAGAAGCATAACTATCCTCCCATCCTCGTGTTTGTTCACTTACATACCCGTCATAAGGTTCTTGATATGTATGAGAATAACCAAAAGATTCCGTAGGATATTTATCTAAAAGATTGGTTTTGATTGTACCCATGGTTTGGTTGATAGTTATCATAAGACTGAGATTGAAAACCATATTGATTAACACTATTATATGAATGATCTTGTGCTCCGTACATGTTATTTCCGTAAGGAAACATGACGACTCACAAGAAAGAAAATAAAAATAAAAATAAAAGCTAAACAAATAACAAATCAATTAGCAATTGCTCCCCGACAACGACGCCAAAATTTGATGGCTGTCATAGGCACAACAAATTAATAAATATATATCCCACTAAATTAACTGGTAATATAGCGGTAGTAAGAGATCGTTCCCATAGAGAGTTATGTAATTGATAGGTTATTTGTATCAGCAAAATAAAGTAAATCACAAAGGGGGATTGGTTTTAAGATAAATAAAGAGACAATAAGAAGAAAGGGATGATTAAGAAATCCTTTGCCGTTACCAAGCGTTAACAGGATTAGAATACTTATCTATTGTTCGTAAGAACCATTCATCACCAATCGTAGAATAAAACCTAGATCAGTGTTATCCCCAAAAGTCCTTCAATCACTGGATACGGAAGTTCTCGACTACCATATTCTATCCAACGAACCACCAAGTAGTAGATCACTCAAGGTGTAATCCAATCGAACGCCTTAAGATTTGTGAATTTAGGTTGATCCCAGTAGTTAAACTCATAGATCAAGGTTTACTTGTTGTTGTTTTCTTCACACACGACTGCTCCACAGAATCCCTCTGTAAGGTCTCGCGATTTCTACTTGTGTAGAGAGTTAATCGACGATTACTTATCTCATAACTTCTACCAGCGATAAAACAATCAATAGACTAATCTAATATGCATCCCAAATCAATCTAAG
Organism: Papaver somniferum; assembly: GCF_003573695.1. Lineage (NCBI taxonomy): Eukaryota > Viridiplantae > Streptophyta > Magnoliopsida > Ranunculales > Papaveraceae > Papaver > Papaver somniferum. The sequence goes on from NC_039364.1 coordinate 114,038,777, forward strand.
AATCACTCATAAACCCTAGATATGGTAAAGACAAATGATGATGATAAAAACTCTCAATAGATTTGTATTATTAATAAAGCTTCACGCTTAGAACATTGAATTCATCCTTAATCAATAAAGGATTTAGCTACTCATATTACAAAGAAGATGAATAATGGTGGTTTCCCCCTAAAAGGGTAAACCCTAGCTTATGATATGAGATTTTTCGATTAATATGTGAAAGTCCTAATACCTATTTTTATAGGTTTACATTGCTTGGCCATCAAGTATCTAGTTCGGTTCAAGAACCCGACCCGGAAATACCAAATAAAGACCCTAACCGTGACCTTGGGCCTTCACAAGTACGCATACCGTTTTTATACTTGTTAAGTATGTGTACCGGTATGCGTACCTCAAATTCCAGCATAAATTTTCGGAACTAAGGTATGCGTACCCGTTTGCATACTTTAATGTCTTCAGTATTCGATAAAAAACTTGTTTTGGCCACAACTTCTTCGTCCGAACTCGGAATGACCTCATTCTTTTTGCATTCTTTTTATCTTTCAATTATATCCAATATGGTGATGAGAAATCCTTAATTTGAATGAGTTAAGATCAGTCTTTGGCCCGTCTCTTGATTTTGAGCGTTTTGCTCCTTTTCGTCGCACTTCTTCCACTTCTCTTGGACTTGGGCACTTGGATACTTGGAATACTTCTCTTGAAAGCTATTTTCAGAACTTTGTAACTCCTTTTTGGATGATTCACCTAATAGAGGCGATTAAGAGAAAACAAGAGTAATAATACGAATACATGCAAGAATAATAGCTAAAACAAGTATGAAATGGATACTAAAATCATATGAATTATGCACTTATCAGGGCACAAGAATCCCTTCTTCCAGTGCTTCATGGAATGACATATCTTACAAACTCTATAATTAACACTATAAAGAAATCTACCATTCATGTGGGTTGGATCCGACCTAACATAAAATTTTAAGATCAACACAGATGGGGTAGATCGAGGTTTCTCTATAATTAAAAGGGAGAGTTTCATATGCAGGGATGCGAAAATCAGAACTATTATAATAGTAGCGCAACCTCTAAGTATTACCGCAGGTTTATCAGTTGAATCTTGGTCCATGTTTTTAACTTTAAAAGTGACAATAAATCAGAGATGGCCAAAGGTGCAATTTAAAACAGATTCGGAACCTCTTTTGCAATTTCTAACTTCTGAATGTGAACATTTATGGTACTTAGAAAGAATGATCTCTGGCATCAAAGGAGACTCAACCAAATACCACATAATACACCATTTGGCATAATTGAAGGGATAAAAATCAAACGTCAAACGAATTAGCGAATCACGCAGCGGATACCAACCTGATTGGAAACTTATCAACAATGATGTTGTAAAAAGAAAAGAAAAGGGAAAATCGTTGTCGAAGTAATTTCCGACAAAGCAGTACAACTCTGGGTAGAGCTGCACATGGGTCGGTCGGTTTGGGTTTCACCTAAAACCACCTATCGACTCGCTAGTATCTCGGTTTTACCAAAACTGCCCAACCTACTTTCGGTTCGGGTTTAAACGTGCCCACTATGGGTCAGTCGGTTTTGGGTTCAAATCTGCGTTAACATGGTTCACTTGTAATATCTATATTTTACAATCTTAACCTGTAATATGTCTATACTTGTACTTTCCATATATATGTAGTGATCATTCGTATACTCATACACATGTTTTGTTTAAGTCAGGGACGGAGCCAGGATTTTTGCGCAAGGAGGGCGAAGCCAAATTTTTTTTTACGTAAACCATTACATTTTTTATTCAACCAAAGATATTTAAATTTCTTTTAAGTCTCGAAAATCACCAATAACTGAATCAATGATAAACTTCTTTGCAATTTCTTTTTCAATATGCACAACCAAAGAGTCTCCAAGAAATTCATGACCCATTTTATTACGAAGTAAATGGTAAAAACTGTCAACTGTTCTTCAATAATCCATAATAAGCATATAAACGTAAATGAAAATGGGGCGGGATCGGCTCACAGCATTAGTTTCACATACTTTATCACAAACCGGAGGGACCGTTGATTTTTATCACGTTGAGTGGCTAAGATGAAATGATAACAAACACGGATTGTATGCTGTAAACTTTCGACTGTCATTCTCTATCTCCTCCTCCGCTAACAGATCCAAGACTTTTCTGCAGTAAAAGAAATAAAGGATTTCATCTATCGAATGTATTTAACTTTTTTTTTTGTTGCAGATAAGTAACTGTAAAAGGATAACTGAGAGAGGATGAACCGAAAACTAAATCCATCTGACGCAAAAAGAGAGAAAGTCGAAACATTGAAAGTTTAACCGCGTCGTGGATCACTGCCAAAGCCCGCGTACTTTCCTTTTAATCTCAGCCATTCGAAATTTCGATCCATTGGCTGTGGGAGTCTGTAAGAGCTCTGTCATTTGAGCTATATGAGCCGATCCCTCCCCAATGAAAATACAGAACTAAACCAGCATACAGACTCTCACCTTTTTAGATACACTTTCATCTGTGTCCCCATCCATATGTATGGAACAATTTGATTTGTTTTTGCACCTATAAAAAAATTGGATATGAAAAATTGGATTAGTTCTTATACAGTTTCAAATAAAAACAATATTATTTTCTCCAAATCAAGAAAAATCAATCAATTATACTTTCCCCAAATCACTACTTAATTCAGACAGTACTTAATCAATAAAAAATCAATCAATTATATTACACAATTTGAATTTTACATCCAATTAAATCATTTAAAATCAAATTGGTCAAAAAAGAAGAAGAAAGATACCTTTAATAAGATCACTCTTTTGATCGCATTAGATAAAATAAAAGTTGCAGAGCTTTATTTGTTAGTTAGTTCTTTTTTTCCTCTTAGATAAAAAAAAACAAAACACGTGTGTAAGTGAATAATAAGCCACATCCCAAATACGTGTTAGGTTAAGAAAACTGTAAGTGGTAACAGCTCAAACTTTCGCGTAACCCTTTCCTCATATAGCCGCCAAGTTCTTAACAATCTTGGAAACAATCTCCAAGTATCCATATATATAGTTGATAATTAATTTTAGGAGGGCGGATACTTGATTTTCTCCCTAAAACTAAGGAATTTAACTACTATCAATGGGAATTTGCAAAAAAATTAGGGGAGGCGACCGCCACCCCTATGTTATACACAGCTCCGTCCCTGGTTTAAATTGTAACAACTTAAATAAGCCAAACCACAACCATAAATCTTTAAACTTAAATACTAACAACAGTACTTCCAATAAAAACAAGCTAAACAATCAACACTATGGGGTTGTACAGGCGGGTTCGGTCGGTTTTAGCATCAAACTATAAACCAATTTATCTATATCGTGTTTTTAGATTCATAACCATATACCAAGCCGGCGGGTTGGGTTAACTCACGCTTTTATCGGGTGCGGACGAGATAGGTTTGATGAGTCGGTTCTTGTGCTGCTAAACTCTGGGTATGAGTCGAGGGCAATATGGAAATTTAGTAAGATAAATCAAAACCAGCCCTGAATTTTCATTATGCTGTGTGAAACATAGAGAACGGCTCGTACGAGGTAGTAAGTCCCCAATGTCTTCTTCGTAACTACTTGAATAAGGCGGTCTAAACCTGGTATGGTTTTCTTCTCCTATATTGAAGTTCTATTTGTGTTTCAGCCGTTTGGGTAAAAAAAAATTGATTTTTCCAAAGTGATGTTTGATTGAGTTCTGCAAATCATAACTTGACTCATTGTTATGTATTTTCGTCAGCCGAAATGATGTTTGATTAAGTAATGTTTTAGTTGTTATGAATTGCCAACGACTTGCCAGGCCTGAATGTTCATAGGGGTTTAGCTTACTTTGAACGTAAGTGATGAATAGTGCTATTCATCAGGTTATTGGGATCATTAGGTAATTTCAATCTCTCTTTTGTCTGATAACACTTGCAGAGAGAAACAGTGACATTTCGTAAAATGGAGACTGCTGCATATAAGAAACAGGGACTTCGATTGTTTTAGTTTATGAGATGAGCTAAAGAAAAAAGTAGTCTTATATGAGATTACTGATCTGAATTCTGAGATTTTATATGCTGAAATCGCAAATCGGATAGTGGGTTGCTCAAGTGCTATTGTGATCACGTTATAGTTATAAAATATGGAAACAAGGACTCGAGAGTTACTCTGAAATTTCGTAGATAGCACTGTCAAGGTGTCAGGCTTCAGCCGAGATTCACTATATTGCTTTGTATCCAAAGTTTGATCTTCTTTGTTTTCATACCATGAAATCATTTGGATGCGATTTTTTTTTTGTGTGTGTGCATCTCCTAGATCTATGGTCGGCTGATATGTGGTACAATTCCTGAATGTATTACAGGTTGAGGAAAGGTCTTTACTGCAGTGCATATCAAAGAACAATTGAAACATCCGAGAAGCCGCCTGGTACAGTTGCATCGGAATCCAGTACAATATTTTGTTTTGCGAGTTTACAATTGTGATTTATTATTTGGAGGAAGCAAACTACTGCAGAGATTCTTCCGTGTAAGATATGCCAATGATAACAGTCATAAAAACAAGATATAATCTTAATCCTAGCCAGCTAAATGCAGTTTCAAAAATCTAAAACTAGAACATTTGGGACAAGAGAGTTGTACAGCAGCATTGGCTTATCAACACAGATCAGTAACCGGAATCTAAAAGGTTTGTTTGGTTAAGTATTATGATTGATGAGTGTCGACTCAGTTATGATGTGATTTTATCTGCACAGTGTACGTGGTACCTAGCTTGATCAATTAAAACTTTTAGATTTTAGTAATTGATCAGCAGAGGTATGTACTTTAACTTTTATTGCATTTGAAAGGCTCTTGGTCTAATGTTTGTTTGGAAGAGACATTGGAAAGCCATGGCCACATTGTCCTAGTTGGTTACATACTTTGAGTTGAATAACACATTTTATGCTGCACGGAATTGACTTTTAAGTCCCACATAGTAATGATCTAAGTGTTGAATAATGTGAGGATGTCTCCATTTGTCAGGATGTTTGAACATTTAACTTTTATAAACTGTTGGTTGAAACTCAATGACACAATGCCTAAGTTGTAATACTATAATGTCAACCAACACATGATTTGACCATTCCAGGAGGCAATGGTGTTTGTGGCTGATGTGTAGCGATGGTGTGTTTAGATGACTATAGATTCACAGTGTTGGTACCTATACATGCCCCTCAGTGCAGCATGTCACATTAAGAATAGTAGTTTCAGAATCTTCTGAGCTACCAGTGCAAGTAAGTATTTGTCCAGTTCCATATATACTATGGATAGTGGAATGGAATTCTTTCCAATTTTTGGTTTTTTAATATTATCTAAAAAGGAAATTGTGAAAATGTATGACAGAACTATGTATTCAGTTGGGAAACTGAGATGTGATATGATCTGAGGTAATACGGAGACAAAAAATGCCCTGCATATTAGTTGCTTCACATGAAAACTCAACCATGATTTTCAAGATAGAAGTCATGTTTGTTGATTTAGATTGAGGAGTCCGATGAAGTTTATCTTTCTGAATCCGTAAACCTAGAAAGTCAATACTTAAATCTAATGTTTAACTTGCTGTGTCCTCAGGAAAGAAAATATTTGATGTTGTGTGGTCAAGTATTCTATCCAGAGTTTCAAACTCGAATGGTTTTTGCTGTATTTTCTATTCCCATGCTAGTCTTGTGTATGGCTATATGCAATGTGAAGATTTAATTTGTTTGTTACCTTGATTCCCCTCCTATTTGGTGTCGTTCTTGTAGGCTTGGTGGTAATGTTCTTATAGTTGGCACTGGATATCGTGTCTGTACATGTATATCGTGTCTGCACTGGATATCGTTTCTGTACATGTATTCGTTTGGTCCTTTTTGCTCTGCCTTGTTTTTTCACTTCCTAGTGCAATTTACATAACTTGGTTTCCTCGGAATCACTTACTTGTTCATTCTATTGCATAGGGACTGTAATTTTTCGAAACAATCCAACCGTTTCCATGCTTAAACAAATTAGTGCAAGATGTACATCTTAGCTGGCAGCTGCTATGCATCCATCATATTTCTAATTTTCACAGTTTACTGGCCAGTTTGGAAGACATTGGTTTAATCTCATTCTATCTGACAAATGTTTTGATAGATTGTTTCTTTTTCAACTTTAAATCCCATATTATCTTTTATCCGTTAAACGGCCTTTCATGTGATTCCGTCTCTATATATTTTGGTGCCCGTTTGAAATTTATTTTCAGGTATTACAATTTCTTTATGATTATAGTTTCACTGTTTTACAGCTAATGTGGATTTCAAGGTACATATTTTGCTGGTAGTTGCTTGTGTTGAAGGACCCGTTGAGGTATCGAGAGAGATTTTTCACAAATATTTCAATGGTTAGTTTGGAAGCACATATCAGAGTTGGGCCCCTTTCTTAATAATGCGATTGAGATGGAATTAATTTGCTTCGTCAATGTAGATGTTCAGCGTTCAGTAATTCTTTCTTTCTTTCTTTATCAATTCATTAGCCAAGAGCTCCTTGCAACAGTGGAGATCAAAAGAACCTCTAGATCAAGGCGTGGATCTTCCGACACATCTATAAATCGTCAAATTTCTTGAAATATAAAATCGGATCATGTAAGTCTATTGTCATTAGAAGCCAAAGGTCTTGTATTAATTTTAGGTCCTTAATAAGAATTGGATTTTTCAGGTTGGACTATATGCAGATGACTCAATATTTGATCACAATATTATGCAGCATTTAGTAGCTTTTGCAATGGACAGGACCCATCCTTTGAGGAGGGAGAACCGTAGGCCTTATGTTGATCGAGACATATTTCTCGTCTTTGCTTCTTATTCATATGGGTCTGTTTTTGAGCATGTATATATACCAGTATGGGGTCAGTATTTTGTGAATTTGGTATCACGTGAAGCTAATTCTGCAACATCCGTCGGGGCTTCCAGAAGATCCCATCAACCGCCATCAACTGTGCTTTTCTCTTGTCTACATACAGGCTCAAACATAACAGACAGTAGACATGACTCTCCCACACTAAGGTTTAGTTATCGACCTGTTGGTGTTGTGTCCATTTCAGCATTTCCTTAATTATCTTCTCGCTATTACTTTGTACACTGTACTGAGTAGATTAATTTATGCATCACTGAATCCCAAGTGCTATTAACACTTCTGTGAGGTTTTAGCCTTTACTTATATTGTCAGTGCTATTTGTTACACACAAGTAGTGGATATGAAGCTCTCTAATACCTTTTGTGTAGTGTTCGATGTTTTTTTAATTTTATAACACGTTATCAGCACGAAAAACCCATCCAAAGAAATTATAACTATAACTATGATAGATTAATTCAATCCCCTAAATAAGTTTGTGCTGATAACGTGTAGTAGAATTAAGGGAATCAGAGAATACTACATGAAAGAGATTAGAAAGAATTGTAGGGAACATCATATGAGTAAATTTGTGTGTAAACTACATGTAGCTAAGGCCCATATCCGTGTGCTATAACCATAGAAAGGATCAGTGATTAGGGCTAGTGTTAGTTTTGCATGCCTAAATACATTCGGACCTGGTAAAGTAATGGTTGCTGAGAATGTTAATGTGTTGTGGTCTACCTTAGTTCTTTTGATCACTAAACTTCAGGCAAGTTCAAGATCATACATTTTGCTTGTTATTATTCAGCTTGTTATTATTCAGCACTATTGCTACTGAACACCACCATATGGTCCACAGAGATCGCGGTTTGCTCTCCCTCTACAAGTCTTTTAAAACTAGATTAATTCTCTGCTACTTCAGCCAGGTAATTATTGGGAATCCCCAGTTGGATTTTCCTTCCGCTGCATTGTGTTTCTTCTGTGAGTCTTTGAAGTTTATGCATAATTTGTTACAGATATAGAGAGTCAATCTTAAAAAGAACTCCAAGTAATGAAGAGAAGCAAGAATGTGAATGTTGTGTTTCAGTTTATTGAAGATTCCTTCAGTTTTGGTTTGGACATCTTCAGTTCGTTGAAGAAGACCATTTTCAGTTTTTGTTTTTCTGCTGGCTTTCTTCAGGTTGTCGAAGATAGCTATTGCCTCTCGTGTAATTCTTCAAGTGATTATTGATAAAATGTGATTGAGCAAAAAAAAATGCATTGTGTTTTAACTTCAAGCTTGTTCTAAATAATGCATTATTGCATGGAATTGAATCTCTGGAAACTTTCTGTTACAGTTTTAATTGGAGTCTGTATACTTGCGGGGGCATAGAAAATAAAAGTATATTGTAGTGTAGCTTTCTATGGTCTATTGTACCTGATGTTTTTGACTAATTTTTCAACCTCCCGTGTATATTTTAGATCCCTGAATTCACAAGCATAAGAGGGCAATTTTTACTGCCGAGTTAAGTATGGATTCTGATGGGTTGGTGCAGAAATAGTATCTTGATAATTTGAAGTCTAGTTAGGTTGCTAGACTAAATATTGACAGTCTGTTTTTTAAGTTTTTGTTTTTGGTTCGTTTTAGTCTGCCGTGGCTAAGATGGTTGTTGTAGTATTCTATATTGTTGTATCTCCCCCTCTTTAACGAGGGCAAGGAGAAATTGAAACTCTTACCCAATCTGAAACACGGAAGCAAATTGGGCCGTTGGATACGCTAATTTTAAAATGCTACCGTTAGATTTCGGAGAAAAAATTCCATGTGAACTATTGATCACACCCGTTGGATTGTTTGACTTTCAACGTCTTGAACCGATGTAGGCCGTCGATGTGTTACCGAGTTATTATATAGTTTCTTCTCACCGTCATCTTCATTTGCCTCCTGTAACATCAATCAAACAGTGTAATAATTTTCAATCACCAAAAATTTTTTGAAGTCACATATACAAACTCAGAATTAATCAGAAACCAGCGTGATAATTTTCGATGTTGTCATATGACTTAACAGGTAAGATATAGATTTTAATGGAATTCAATATAGAAACCCAGAACTAATCAAAACCCAACCTCAAAATTTTCAATATTGTACAGGCAAGAAAGGAAGCAGAAATGGTGAAAGAAACATTACAATAGGGAAAAACAGAGACCAAAGGGAGAAATGAGAGAGGACGATTTGGAAGTTCGGTGAGAAAATGAAAAGTGGATTCAATTTATGTTTAGTTTAGGTTTAAACCTACCTGGGTTAACAAGAGTCGGTGTAAACACCTTGGCTGTCAAAGCCACGTGTCAAGCATAAGTAATCAAAAATGAGTTTATTTCCAAACACAAACGACTCCATTCGGTTCATTTTTTTTTAAGCTAATGAGCATATTAAATCCAACCATGTAGCCCACGGAACACAAGCAAAAATGAGTGACCAACAATGCTTTACTTATCATAGGGTTATTTGTTCTATACTGTATCGATACATGTTCGGTAACGTGCAAAGCACGTACTTCGGCTTGTTATTCAATAAGTTCTAATAAAATGGCTTGATTGATCGAGCAAAGAAAATAAAAGTATTTGTTATTCAATAAGTTCTAATAAAATGGCTTGATTGATCGAGCAAAGAAAATAAAAGTATATTGTAGCTTTTTATGGTCTATTGTACTTTATGCTTTTGACTAATTTTTCAACCTCCCATATATATTTTAAATCCCTGATTTGATTATCAGTGATGCAGTAATACAATCTTTCACAAGCATAAGAGGGCAATTTTTACTGCTGAGTTAAGTATAGGTTCTGATCCTAGTTAGTAAGTTCGCGAATTTTTCCGTATCACGAATTTTACCGTCTTATTCGCGTACGTTTGCAACTTCGAACCCAAGTCACGTATTATGTGACATTCCCGGATTATTCGCGAATCGTTCATGAATTTTACATATCCCGAATGATACGTCCGTTTAATTCGCCATAAATTCTTTAGCTTTTACTTTTCAAAGACTCCACTTTTTGGGCTTTACTGCCTCCCGAACATACACGACCGAATATTAGACGTGTTGTAATTTTTATGAAACAAAAACGACTGAAGAGATTTGAAGGTGAAGGTGGGAGAGATCTCAAACTCACTAACCAAGCATCTAAACCACTATACGACGTCCTTTTGGATAACTAATGTTGTATATATTATTAATATCATCATATTGAGTTTATTTTTTCCTTAAATAACTCACACATATGCATAAAAATTGGTCTATGACCTTATAAATACAAATTATTTGTTATATATAGATACCGAATTTTCAGAGTCGAACTCACATTTATAAATCGAATTATACACGTACGTATGCCGTTCCGAATTAATGACGAATCACGTCCCGTTGACCGAATTTTGGACCGAATCTGGATTTTACAAAACCGTATAATACTCGTACGTTTGCCGAATCCCGAATTGCTAACTAGGGTTCTGATGGGTTAGTGCAGAAATAGTATCTTGTGATAATTTGAAGTCTAGTTAAGTTGCAAAAGCTTTGTTGAAGTCTAGATGCTAACATAACTTTAAACATGAGATTATGTTTTTTTTAAAGCAAATGAGAGCCATAAACATGATATGCACCGGTTGTCAGCATCCTCATGACACTGTGTACTAGTCTTTTAAGATACTGTAACTATGAACCAACATAGGTGTATATAAATGGAAGAATACTCAAACAAACCAATGGAAACTCTGAAACAAATAATATTGAAATTCAAACAACTTGGTTTCAATTTTCCCACATTATCAAACGTTCTTTTAATGAGAAACCAAAATAAAATCCAGACTCTTTTTCTTTACTCCTCTTGACTTCAGTACAAGAGGAGGGTATAATAAAGTAAATGTAAAACTAAACACATTCATTCTTCTGTACCGCCACCACCAATCTAATCCAGCTATCAACAAGGTCATAAGCATGTATAACCATCAATTTCTTCTTCGTCATCATCGAATAAGTCACTCGTTTGTGTTCTTATTGACCTCTAACAAGCACACGCTACAACTTTATATAATATAAACTCCTAAAGACGTTGTTCAAGAAAAGAACTTGTATTTGCTGGCTGAAATGATGATCGACCTCAATCCACCGATGGGTGCTAGAATCATCAACAATACTCCTAATACGATGCAAACCTGTGAAAACCAAAATCAAACCAGAATATATATATAAGTTTAGCGCTCTTTATAACAAAGCATATACAGTATTATTTATTGGTATTGATATTTTTACTACACTTACCCAGTTAGTAAACCACGATAAACCGAACTTTCTTGGCTTTTTGATTGCTAGCCACATTATACAAGGAAGCTGCAAATTTAGGTTGAAAGCAAAAGAGTCAGTCAAGTGCGGTTAAAAGTTCCAACAAAAGCTGTCTATGGAAAGGAAGAAAATCATGGCTCTTACGAAGTATGTGGTTGGGGCAAAAGCAAATCCTCCGAAAAATCCAAGAAGTCCACCAAAGAATGGGAAACATATAGCGACGAACATTGTAAATGCTGCACTCAAAAATTAAAGAAGAAAGGTTGAGATTAGTTTTTGCTAGCTGTAAAAAGAAAAAAAGAACTCAAAGATATTTGAAAATTTTACTCACCAACATAACAAGTACGTGCAATTAACCGTAGAGGCAATCCAGGAGTGAAGTGCAATTTCTTCACCAAGAAGGTCTCCATCATATCGAACACTGGCATTGCATAGATCTACAAGTAGATATTCATCCGATTAATGATATGATCAAGTAAAAAACAAAGTCAAGAAAAAAGCTGATCAGCAGTTGTGAACACAGTACCTGATAACTACCAATAACATGAACAACAACAAACATGTTGGCGATAACAATCAACCAAACAGGCTTCTCAAGTGATTCAAGAATATTGTCTGAGATTTTGTTTCCGAAAACGTAGTAACCGATGAAAGCCACAGGGAAGTAACATATGGCAACAACAATGTATGCAACAACAACACCCTTCCACATAGGTCCTTTTGAGGGTTTCTCAGGTGTTGAAGGGATAGTAGCTTGAATTTCCAACACTACGTTATGCCCGGCATAAGCGAATGCAACATCACCCAAAGCACTCAAGAAGTTAAAGAATTTCCCAGTTTGTGTTGAAGCTCTGTAGGTGTACTCAGCATCAGGTTGAACCCCTTTCTTAACCGAAGCGGCCCAAGCAATGGTCGAGTAACTGTAGAAAAATTCACAGATTGTATGAGTTCGGAACATAATTTTTTTACAAGCTAGACCTAGTTACAAAATGATATAGCCAATGATTATACCTTAGGGACATAACAGCGGCAGCCAACGACACAATTGAGATAGAGTTGAAGTTTGGAAGCTGAGCAAGGAAGAAGTGACAAGATGCAAAAATCATAATGAAGTAGGTGAGTTTAATGTCTTTGCAACTTTCATCGCAGACCAAATCATGGACCTTCTTCAATGATCTTCCTCCCGTAACCATGTACACGATATCAACACCAACTTCAACAAGCAGTTGTTGAGGTACAACAATCCACAATCCTAGTTTGTCACCAAATGCATATTGTCCAAGTTCGTGATATCGATCTAAACGCCTTCCATCTCCGACTTCATGCATTTCCACCATTTGCCATAATGTGTACAGAGTTATGAGCCAAGATACAACCATTATAGTAACTCCTGGTCCCCTAAATATCACAAAAAACAGAATTTACTAAATTTTTGTGCACCGCGAATGTTTACAAATGATCTAAACTATCAACATTATTGAGTCAAAAGCACAAAAAGAAAAAGGAAAAGATTGAATAATAATGATAGGACGTACCATCCAAGTTCAGCCATAGCAAATGGCAAACTGAGAACACCAGCTCCAACCATAGCAGTAACATTGTGAAAAGCAGAATACCACCACTTTGCATTTCTTGACGAAGTAATTGGCAACCAATCATCTATTTGCTTTTGTTTCTTCTCTTCCTGTGTAAGTTCAAAACCCATTGTCATTTTTCTACAACTTTCTTCTCTTATTCTTCCACCAGAGACAAAAACAAAACTTATCTCATTTATACAAAAACGCAAATAAAAATTTGGAAAGTTGTTTATTTTGATTTTAATTAGTATGCCCAAATATACCGGGTTTTACTCAGTCTAACGGGTCCAGATCGTCTGTGTCACTGCTTGTGTGTGTCCTATGTGCCACACCAATAGAATGACGCCAAATATTTCCTCCCATTAACGATAACTAACTAACTAACTAGATTTTCTATATATAACATCAGTCATTTAGGAAAGATAATCCATTATGGATTAAAAAAGAGATTAACAGTATATAGAAAATCTATTTAGTTAGTCATGGTTAATGAGAGGAATGATGTGGCGTCATTTTATTGGTATGGCACATAGGGCACACACAAGCAGTGGCACAGACAATCTGGTAACTAATATTCGTTATCATTTTTCCATTTTATAGTTTATTTTAATTAGTTGTGTAACGGTAAATATTTGGAAAGTATGTTGGGTATTAACTAAATTTCCGTTAATCTAGTAATTTTGCCGGTGTTACCTTAAATACCGTTACCGGCAGATTTGGAACAAAAATTAGTTTGATAAGAATCTTTGACCGTATTCCTTAATCTGAATCTTATACCCTATCTATCTGACTCAAGGTTCAAAACAACGAAATAACCAAGATTCTGTTTCAAACTCAACCCAAATTCAGACGGCCTAATTACTCGCTTAGGATAGGATATTCACGGTTTATGATAAGCTATCACCTAAAATAGGATATTTACTAAAATCACGGTTATACGATGATTCTATCACGATAAGTTATCACCTAGAATCTCTGAGTCTGTAGATCACATTAATATCACAAGTTGGGATAAAATCCGTGTATATCCGAACTTTTAGCAATTACCGGACCTAATCTTTATCCTCCGGTGGAAACCGGAAATTACCTATCAGCCCGTCAAGGCGTCAACAATGGTGCCTCCAACTGTGGAAAGTCAGAAGCTTCGAGGATCAAAGTGGACCCAATTCAAAACGAAAAAGATTCGGTTTTTATGGCTGTAAGACCGAAAAGGGTAGAGAAAAGTCAAAGGATTTATACAGCACATGGAGCGTATCAAGATGATTAGTTATCCGGTTGTAACCTAATAATATAGGATGCACAAAAAAATTAAAAAAATACAATAAAAAATTGGAGATATTTAATTTGTCTTTTCTGTTTGAAAAATAAAAATATTAGTATATTTGGACTGGTATAAGTGACAGCTTTGTAGAAGCTTGAGATCTTCGTATAATCGACACGGAAGCGATGAAAACAATTGACCATTAGATCATGATAGTAAAATACGAAAATCGTTGACTAAAAACTAATTGGTGGCGTGAACGTTGCGTTATACTATTCAATACAGTATGTATATTACGTGTAACCAATCATACATTCTCACGTACTTTAAAGGGAAAAACGAAGAATTTTTATCAGTGGTGCCTGCCTGGGACTAATGTGGAGAAAACTCCCCGCAAACATTACACATCATGATCACTGTTTGGTAGGAAATGAGAGGACAGTTTTTAAGGAGTTTAAACTCATAATTTGTTAAAAACTTTTGATAAAGAGTTTGTGTTGTACTATGCTTGAGCACGAGCACCCCACGTGTATTCTTTAATTTTTACACGGACAGATATAAAACGTTGTAAAGAAAAACATGAAAATACCCTGTATCTAGACTAGTGGCCGAGTTACATTACATTCCAAGTATGTTTAAACTCTAATTACAAGGATTTGAAATCTACCAATTACCCACACTGTTTCAAAAGCTGTTCCTGTGTGGGACATTGAAAAACCTAGCCCAAGTGGTAACATAAGACAAGTCAAGGATCTCTCTTTTCTCTCTTTCTCTCTCCCCGTTCATACAGTTCACCAAATCATTCAAAAAAGCTGAACTTTGTTTTCCCATCATTCTGGAAAAAGTTTAAGTTTCTCTACTTACAAATTTACAGAACTGTTTAATTGAAAATTTGGGTTCTCACGTAAAAAACAGAACTAGTTGTTTGTTATAAACATGGGGAACATACAAATTGGAAGAAAATTACTCCTGTGTTTGTAAACTTCCTAATCAATTAGCAATCAAAATCACATGATAAACAAAAACTAAGAAATCAAACAGAGAGACGGAGTGAGGGAGAATAGAGAAAGAGAGAGCATACCTCAGTGAGAGACTTGTTCTGAGTATGACCATAACTCTGATCATCATTATGTCTATGTTCAGTACCCATGGTCATAAACTATATCGCAGGAAACTCAGGAGAACAACAAATTAGGTTGAGAGAAGTATAGAAATACTTGTTCGTTTCAACAAAGAAGAAAATTGGGAGTTTGAAAGAAAATATCAAACAAAGAGTCCTATTTAAAGGAAACGCAGTTTTTTTCTTTTCCCCACTCTGATAAGGACAAGTTAGTCTTTTCTTTTTCTTAGCTCTTAGGGATGACGATATTATTTTAAGTCAAGAATTCAAAAAAACGAAGAGTCTGCTTGGCTGTGAGCATGTGGAAGTTTCTCCGAAATTAACGTGCGGCCGGACGATTAAATCTTAATATAATTTCAAATGACCAAATTGACCTCTGTTAGTTTTTCTATCTGCTGCTAAACTGGGAGTTGCCAAAGGTGCCGACTAAATGGTTCAGCCTAGAGCTGGCAATCCGAGCCAAAACCCGCGGGTTGGCCCGTCCCGTCCCGTGAAAACTCGTGCCCGTCCCGGATCGTAACTACACAAGACGGGCGCGAGTTGTATAATTAGTGGCTTGTGAAGAAACGGGTTAACCTGTCCCGTCCCGTGCAACCCGCGGGTAACCCGGCTCGGTCCACACCCACTGCCACTTAGGCTGCTGCGTGTCACACAATGACACAGTTATCTGTTACGTGTCATGTAACATGTTCGTTCCTCTTCATATAAAAGGAAAAAACCCTAGCTCGCCTTCCTCTTCTTTCTTCCTCTTTTTTTCTTCTTCCCTGACCCTGCTGCAGCGCTGCTGAGTCTCCTACTCTCCTGAGTAAACTTCACAGATTCACAGAAGTGACAGAAAAATTATTAGATTCATCTAAAGATCAAAGACAGGTAATCAGATTTTCTTATTTGTTTTCTTCTTTATATAAATTTTTTGATTAGCCTGCTTGAATAACAAATTGTTTGAAGTCTTGAAGAGAAATACAAGAGCGGATTGATTTTCTGGGCTCGTGAAGATCGGAGGAATACAACAACGAATTGATTTTCTGGGTTCGTGAAGAGTGAATTGATTTTCTGTTCGATTAATAATATGTAAGATGTTT